>NC_051084.1:15707977-15999292 GCF_004664715.2 Peromyscus leucopus
TTCCGGGTCTCTGCGGGGTCAAGCCTTGGGATTGTCCTCTGCAGTTGTGCCCAGGCTGGTACCCCCAGCATGGAGGGGAGGGGACAGCCCCCCTCCCTTGCTCTATGGTGGTGTCTTAGTCAATGTTCTATTGCTGTGAAGAGACACCGTGACCCCGGCAACTCATAAAAGGAAGCATTTCATTGGGCTTTGCTTACTTTTCCGAGGGTTAGTCCATTATCATCATGGCAGGGAGGATGAGGGCATCATGAGGGCAGGAAGGCAGCCATGGTGCTGGCAAAGTCGTTGAGAGTTTCACATATGGATCCACAGGCAGCAGGAAGAGACTGGAGGCTTGGCATGGACTTTTAAATCCTCCAACGCTCACCCCTAGTGGCACGCTTCCTCCAACAAGGCCACACCTTTCTTTTAGTCCTTTCAAATAGTGCCACTCCCTGGTGACTAAGCATCCAAATGTGTGAGCCTATGGGAGCCAATCCTATTCAAACCCCCAACTGTCTGCAGATGGCATTGGCCAGTTCGGTCTTGCAGCTGCCTGGAGGAACTGGGGGAGAAGACCAGGAAATTCCACCCAAAGCTGGTGTTTTCTCTGTGACTTGAGGTCTCGATCTGGCCAGGCCCTGCTGCCCCCTCCATCCTCATCTTCCATCTGGGCACAGGGCTTTCTTGACTCCAATCTTGCTTCTTTGGGCGACTTCTGCATCCACATCATCGCCGTGCTTTCCAAAGGTTGTCACCACCCAGCAGAGAAAGCCCCTGCAACCAGCTGGCCGTACTCTGCCCTGTGCCTCATAGTCCCCACCATGTATATACTGCTGAGGCTACTGAGGCTCCATCCCAGCCTGGGACGCTCCTCTTTGGCCACTCCCCATTTCCCTGAGGAAATCCATGGCACCGGTTCGTGGTCAAGCGGTATCAGCTTGCATTTTGGGGATCTTTGAAAAGAGACAGGCCTGGAAGATGTCAGAACATGGCTCCCAGTGGGCCAGCATGCCCCAAATGTCCCCCATACTAGTGCTGGGTGGCCACAGTCCCTGCCCTGGGGCCTAGATCAGGGGGGGGGGATAAGAGGAATTTGGCCCCAGGGAAGAGTGGGAAGGTCAGCAGACACCAGGTGGGGACCTGCCAACTGCCCAGTGGTCTTATCTGAGCTGGAGACGTGGATCACCCTGCTGACATTGCCTATACTTCATGTTTTTGGGGTCACCATCACCTGTAGTCCCCGTGGTCAAGGGCAGGCCCTTCTCCCACTGTTCTATGCTTCCAAAAACTTGATGGCCAGAATGTTCTGCCATCCAGGACTTTCACCCCAAGTAGCTGCCACGGAACCCTTGTGGCATGCCATGCAGTCAGAAGCATTGAAACAGCCGAGATACTCTACTCTGAGGTCCCCTAGGCTCCTGGTCACGTTCGTCCCCTGGGCAGGACCGCTCCGTAGATCCTCAGACCAGCCATATGTGTAAATGCGTGTCTCCTGAAGAGCACTGTCTGGTCCTCCCGGTCTCATTCACCAAGTTCCCCTTTGTATTGGTATCTTGCTCCTGAACCACTCTGTGTTCCTCAGTAGACCCTGCCTGAGGGTGGTTTGTGTGGTAGCTTTGACACTGCGAGAATCGTTCTAATGTTTCATTTAGAATGTTCACAGGTGGAGTGTGTACCGAAGTATACCTCCGAGGCCCCGCTGGATAGGCGCTGTGCGAGCTATAGGAACGGTGTGGCGAGTGAGCTGGAATGCTGCAGACTAAGTTCTCTAGGCACTCAGGAGGCTGAGGCAGGAGGATCACAAGTTTGAGGCCAGCTGAGACCACACAGTGAGGCCCTGTCTCAAGATAAATTTAAAAAAAAATTTTTTTAAGCCACACTGCCTTGGGGTTTATCTATCTCCAGTACTTACAGTGACTATTCACCCTCAACCCTGTCTCTCACCTGCCATCCTTATAGCTGCCGGAGACAAGAGCTACAGCTCCTGGAAGGTACGCGGAGCCCAACAGGCTCTGGCCCATACCAACCCTCCAGCTAAGGATGCGATAACATCCAAATCCTGTAGAGCATTTCCTCCCTGTGAAAGACAACACCCTGTCTTCAGGAGAGATGTGTCTCTTGGCAGAACATTCTGGCTGCCTAATGACCCTCCTTGGTACCCAGAGAACGTAGGCTTCTTTTTTTTTTTTTTTTTTTTTGCTTTTCTCTGTGTAGCTTTGAAGCCTGTCCTGGAAGTCGCTCTGTAGTCCAGGCTGGCCTCGAACTCACAGAGATCTGCTTGCCTTTGCTTCCCAAGTACTGGGATTAAAGGTGTGTGCCTCCACCGCCCAGCGGCGGTGGTGGTGGTGGCGGCGGCGGCGGCGGCGGCTGCGGCTTCTTTTCAAGTCACGAAGAGCATGGACTTATAGAGGGGGAAAGTTTCTTCCGGCTCATGGCTTTGGGGGGCTCAGCCCACGAGCAGTTGACCTGTGTGTGTCAAGGCAGCACATTAGGGTGGGATGGAGTGCTGGAGCAAAATGGCTCACCTCATAGCCAGGGAAGCCAAGCAAAGGAAGAGGCCAGGACCCCTCAGTGACCTCTGACCTCCCGCTAGGCTTCACCTCTTAGAAGTTCTAGCACCTTCCATAGTGCCAAGCCTTCAACACTGCAGCACAGGGTGTAACCCTTACAGAGATTGCACTATCTAAGTCTTTTTTTTTTTTTCAGAGCTGAGGACCGAACCCAGGGCCTTGTGCTTGGTAGGCAAGCGCTCTACCACTGAGCTAAATCCCCAACCCCATAAGTCAATAGGAGGCTTCCTGTCTTTTTAATGCCTAGAAAATTTCAAACAAGATGAAAATATCAAGTTAAAAGGCAAAGGTCAGGCTGGGAGCACAGCTTCGTTGGTAAAGTGCTTACAGAGCATGCACCAGATCCTGGATTTAGTCCCCAGTGTCATGAGAAACTGGAGGTGTTGACCCATACCTGCAATCCCAGCACTTGGGAAGCGGGGGCGGGAGGATCAAGGTCACTCTTGGCTATGCAGAGTTGGAAGCTAACCTGGGCTACATGAGACCCTGTATCTAAATGCATACATGCATGCATAAAGGTTAAAAGCCCAGGTGTACGGTCTTGAAGAGAGGACTTTGACCGCCTCTGTGGATGCTAGACTGCGCTCATGTTCCTGTCCTCGGGAGGGTTGGTCGTCACCTCTCTCTCCTTCAAGTTCCTTTAGGGTGGTCTCCGCCACCATTGCCAAGGTCCCAAGAGTTGGACGCCGCTAGCCCGAGTTAGACTGAGGACTGAGCTTCCCAGCCTCCTGTTAGACCAGGTGAGCCGTTAGTTGTCCTTTTGGGAAGGGTGCCTCACCGAGGTAGGAGGATGTGGTGGTGGTTGCCGAGGGTTCCGGAGCCGAGCAGGACTCACCGTGTCTATATTGTTAGGTGTGAAGTTAGTCAGAAAGGCCACCGCTGGCATGGATCACACAAAAGCTTCGTTGACAGCTTTCATCATGATGGAGGAGAAGTCAACAGGAGTTCGAGGCAGGTGGTCACATGGTATCCACAGTCAAGATGGAAATGAATGAAGGCCTTTGATGGATTGCTGACTTAATAGCCTGTGGGCAGTTGGCAGGAGTTTCCGGAGGCAGAGTCTGGCAGGAGGTCATTGGGATCTTCTCTTGAGCATATTTTTCCCTGGGCCCTTGTGAAGGCAATATGAAGGCCTAGACTTGACTTTACAGACTCCATCTTAGGGAAGGGCCACCATCTTAGACCACCTGGTGACTGGGGGCCATACTCGGTTCCAGGAAGAACCTCAGGAATGTGCCATGACAACTCCAACAGATACAGGGCAATAAAGTGTAACAAGATCCAGATGCCCTTGCAGACATCCTGTTGGAGGTTTATGGCCCTTGCAGATATCCAGATCAGCAGGTTGTGGTTTCAAGCCAAAAGTCTAATCCAGTAGTTTCAAAATATCACCTTGCCTCATATCCCTTCTACCCAATCCCCAAAACCGCCTGTTAGAATTCCTAGCCATTCCCCCAGCTACATGACCGTTTATACGCTGTCCAGGAGCCAGGCAAGATGCTTAGTCATCCTAGGGCCTTAGGTCCTACGTAATCTGCACACAGCATGATCACATAATTATGTGCATGCGTGGCACAGATACATAAGCCCATATGTGCATGTGCAGGGGGTGGACACCTATGAAAGCGAGTTCCACCTATTCTTTCCCTCTCTTCCTGCACGGTCATTCCATAGGCCTATACACATCCCTTCTATTTCCTTCCCTTAATAAACTATTATAGTGGGTTTTGTTGTGCCTTGTGACTTCTCTCGCGTGGTAAACAGTGCTGCTTAATAAATAACATTGTGCCATTTAACATTGTACTGCTTAATAAACAATACCGCCAAGACATGTAATATATAATTCCCGGCTTATGTTTTGTTTTGTTTTTTTCTCCCTTAAAAACCCTCCTACCCCTGAGCTCAGGCTGCCACAGTATTTCTCTCCATCCACCAGGCAGTGGCCCAGGTTCAAACCCGACAATAAAAAGACCCTTGTGTGCTTGCGTCGGAAACCGGCTCCTTGGTGGTCTCTAGGAGTTTTGCAACACAGGTACAACACCCTCTCCCTCCCTCCCTATGTCTCCCTCCTTCCCCCCCCCCCCCCCCCGCCCCTTCCCTTACCTGAGTCCATCCCCAGCTCCCTTGTGTAAAGCTGGGTACAGCAGCAAGCAGTTGTAATCCCATCAAAGGAGAGACTGAGACAGGAGGATCCCTGGGCCTTGCTGGCCAAACTGATCTTCAGTGAGAGAGCCTGGCTCAGAAAACAAGGCGGAGAGCAATCCAGGAAGTCACTGGACATCAACCTCTGGCCTCAGTGTGGACGGACACACACACACACACACACACACACACACACACACACACACACACACACACACAAACAGTTTAAAGGAAATAAGCCCACATTGTCAGAAGCCCTAGGACAGCCTTTGAAGACATAAATGCCTAGGATCCCAGTGCTTGGAAGGCCGAGGCCGGAACACTGCTGTGAGTTCCGGGCCAGCCTGAGCTGCAGAGTGAGACCCTGTCCCCCATGTGGAATCCAGCTGCAGCTCTGAAGCTTCGGAGTGCAGGAGCAATGATTCCCGTTTCCCAGTCAGGAACAAAGCTTCAGGGCCGGGTGACCTCGGGAGCAGAAGCCAAATGCCTGATTCCAGTTAGGAAAAAATGCAGAGTTTGGAGACAATAACCCACCACAATTAATAGCAGATGAGCAGCACTTAAAACTTCAGATCTAATATTGGGAACATGAGACCGAGGTCCTTAAGGTAACAAAGGGAGAGGTCAGACCTTGACATTGGAAATTTACAAATGTGTTCACAGGGAATGATGAGTTGGCTCTGTGGGCAGGTTCAGCGTGAGCCCTAACCCTCCACACCCCTAAAGCCGTGATTTCTCGTTGAAGGAGTCTCTGCTTTGGCTTTGAACTAGTTCCTTGTCCACCTTGTCTTGCACTAGCAATGTCCCTTCTGCTGTTCTAATAGAATCTTAAGCCTGCCATGTTACTTCTTTTCTTTTCCCTATCCCCTGCCCCTGGCTCAGAGCTGCTGGTAACTGTACAGGTCCGCAGGACTCCCTCACTCAGGATCGTTCACACAGCCCCGGTGGCAGGCTGAACAGCTCTGAGACACATCCTGGCTCTGCAGTGTCTTCGGCTGTCGCTGTCCTTGACCTTGGTGCCATCTGCCGAGAACTTCCTCAGGCTCCATGCTGTCACTACCAGGCTGAAGTGGCAGGTTTGAGCCTCACATCTGTTCGGTGGTAGACTCCTCTGTGAAACTTCTGTAACTTCTTAAACACCCTCAGTCACAATAAAGGTTTTCCTTCCTCTCTCTCTCCCTCCCTCTCCTTCCTTCCTCCCTCCCTTTTTCCCTCTCCTTCCTTCCTCCCTCCCTTTTTCCCTCTCCTTCCTTCCTCCCTCCCTCCCTCCCTCTTCTTCCTCCCTCCCTCTTTTTCCTTCCTCCCTCCCTCCTACCCTCCCTCCTTTCTTTCCCTCCTTCTTTTTTTTATTTTGACAGGGTGTGTGTAGCCCAGGCTGGCCCAGAACTTGCTATATAGTCAAGAATGATCTGAGTGTCTGATTCTCTTGCTTCCCAACTGCTGGGATTTCAGGCACATGCTAGCTACTCCATCCGGTATATATGGCCCTGGGCATGGAACCCAAGGCCTGTGTGCTGGGCAAACGCTCTACTGACTGAGTCATGTCCCCAGCCCTCACCGCCAATGATGAACACAATCTTGAGATCAATGAGGAAGAAAAAAAGCCAACCTCAAAAGGACACATTGTTACCACTTTTATGACAACCTAACAAAGTGCTGTTGGAACGGGGATCAGGGTTGCCAGAATTTGGGGTGTGATAGAATGGTTCTGTCACACATATTTTTATGGCCCATGTGGTGGTCAAGGAGGTGATGTCTCTACCTGCTCTCACCACACATACATCCTGGAATGTTCGCCAACTCATTGTTTGAGCCAAGTTCAGCTGGTTAAGCAAGTTTTCAGGGCAGTTTTCTCAGAGGCTCTGGTCTCTGGCCCTTTGCCTTTGCCTGCTTCTTATCAGTAGGCTTTTAATGGGAACTAGCTTCCTGTAGTGTTTTAAATTTTCTTACATATTAATTTGTCAAGAATTCCAAATACCTAACAGGAAACATTGACCAAACAAACCAGCCCTCCTCAAACTCTCTAACTGATCCTATAAACCACTTCAAGTTCACATTGACATCCTTACGTGACCTTCCACACTTAAATTATTTAGCTGTCTCCCGCTCAAAGGCACACCAGTAATAGAAACGATGGACGGTTCCTCAACTTCACTTTGAGATACTGCAGCAGGGTTGGCGTGTATGTGATCCCAGTGAAGCTGCCCGCTTGTTTCAGTGTGGTGTAGCTTACGCCAACTCCATATGCTTGCCTGTGAGATTCTGTTGTTGTTGTTTAAGATTTTATTTTAATTTTTTATTTCTGTGTGTGTGTGTGTGTGTGTGTGTGTGTATACCACTTGTGTGCCTAGTGTTAGCAGGGGCCAGAAGAGGATACCAGTTCCCCTGGAACTGGAGTTACAGACAGTTGCGAGCTGCCATGTAGGTACTGAGAATAGAACCCGGATCCTCTGGAAGAACAGCCAGTGCTCTTAACTGCTGAGCTATTTCTCTAGCCCCGCCTGTGAGAATTTAGTATTTTATGATGAAAATATTACAGAATTATGCTTTGGCTATTTTGCTTCTTTGTTTGTTTTTGTTTTTGTTCCAGAGAGGGTTTCTCTGTGTAGCTTTGGAGCCTGTCCTGGAACTCACTCTGCAAACCAGGCTGGCCTGGAACTCACAGAGATCTGCCTGCCTCTGCCTCCTGAGTGCTGGGATTAAGGTGTTCTGATCTATATATGAGAACAGGACATGTGCCATCTTAAAGTGCATGATTCGGTGGCATCAGATACACTATCTGTGCTATACCATCTACTTCCAAAACTCCTCTCCTTTCCTCCCCTGGGGCCTCTCCCTTCAAAGCAGAAGGTATATATTCTACCCCCCAGTCCTGGAAGCTGCCCCTCTCCCCTCTGAACATCCTACTCTAGGACATCTATCCTCTCATGCCTGGCTTAAATCTGGTCCGTCTATACCAGTGGGTCTCAACCTGTGGGTCGTGACCTCCCAGAGACCGTCAGAAAACACAGATATTCACATTATGATTCATAGCAGTAGCAAAATCACGGTTATGAAGTAGCAACGAAAATAATGTTATGGTTGGGGATCACCATGACATGAGGAACTGGATTAAAGGGCTGCCGCGTTGGGAAGGTTGGGAACCACCGGTCTCTGCCACGGCGTGTCGGAATTCCCTTTCATCACGGACTGGATGGTACTCGGCCCGTGTCTGTTCCGCAATCGTGTCTGCTCATTCACCCATCAGCAGCACCGGGGCTGCTTGCCAGCCTTCAGCTCTGCTGAGGAGCGTTGCTGTGAGGGCTGCATGCATCATCTGAGCCCCTGCTTTCAGTTCTTCTGGGTAGGCGCGTGGCCGTGGAAGTGCTGGGTCACGTGGGTCTATTTTTACTTTTTGAGGAACTCTCTGCGGCTCACAGCGTCTGTGCGGCTCCCACTTCCACAGGGAATGGAGCTTCCCCGGGGCCCCTGCCAGCGCTCACTCTTGGTTTCGCTTTACTAGTCACCGTCCTGACGGTGTGCGGCCACACTCACTGTGGCTTTGAGGTGGCATTTCCCTAGTGACCCCACAACGTGGGGCAGCTTTTCGTCCTGTTGTTGGCCATGTGTCTGTCACCTCTGGGGCTGGTGCTACTCAATTCCTCCACCAGTTTTTAGGATGGCACTCTACGTGTTAACTCTTTATCATGTACGTGATTTACAAGGCTTCCCTCCGTTCTGTGGGATGCTGTTTCTCTCGGCCAGTGAGCTCTCTAAGGAACAGGAGTCTAGCTTTCCTCGAGTTCAGTTTACCTCCTGGACAGCTTGGGCTTTCCGTATCTTATCCAGGGATGGCCGCCAGGTCCGACTGCAGGAAGTTTTTCCTGTGCAGTTCCCAGCTTCTCTTTCCCTCCATTTAAAAGGTTTTTGTTGTTGTTGTTGTGCTTTCTGTGGGGGTTGGAGGTGTTTGCTTTGGTTGGGTTTTTCACCCATGCGCTGGCCCCAATTCTCTGTGTAGCCAAGTATGACCTTAATCTGATTCTCCTGCTTTGACCTCCTGAGTGTTGGCATTCCTGAGGTGTGTCACCATGCTCAGTGTATGTGCTGCTGGGGTTTGAACTCGGAGCCTGTGCTTGCTGGGAAAGCTCCTGAGCTCTGTTCCCAGCCCTCCGTCTAAGAGTTACACAGCTCTGGCCCAGACACGGAGGACTTACGTCCATTTGTCTTCACCTCTGTGTCTGTTATGATGTAGGTTCTAGTCCTTGTCTCTGGATACACCGAAGGGCTTGCCAAGCTGCAGAGTGAGCCGTGGCCCCGACCCCAGCCTCCCGCAGAGACCTTTCCGTACTTTTGTTTTGTTCTGTCCCTGGTTCTAAGTTTCTGGCAAACTCTGGAGACAGGATCCAACTAGTGTTTTGAGTCACATTTGTCTGAGCTTGGCTTGGATCTGCAAGTCAGCTCTCTTGGAGACAGAGCACTGGATGGATGCGTGCCAGAAGCCCTAAGAATCTGAACCAGATGGTCATTATCTGGCCTGCTGCTGTCGCTCAGCTCCTAGTGCTCACAATAAAGATTAGAAAAATGAGGAGACTTCAACCACTTGAGCTTTGTTGTCCTTTGAAGATTCCACCCATTCTTAGCAGTCTTAAGCCAGCTGGCTGCTTCTGCCTGCCTCCTACTCTTTCATTCCTATCTGGGCGACTGGCCATACTGTCAGTGTGTCCTGTTCCGACACTGTGGTGGTCTTGTGTGTCTACGTGTGTGTGTGTCCATGGCTCCTGTCCAGGAGAGAAGCCAGGCATTCATGAACCTCCACACTCCCTGGCATCCTTCACCATGAGTGCAGACCAAGGCACAGGGAGAGGACAGAGGTAAAAGATGGAACCTGGGCCTGGAAACACACACACACGCTGTATGGGGAAAACTATGAGGAACTAGAGGGTGGAGCCCAAAGTCCCAAAGGTTTACTGGAGCAGACAAGGTGGGCTAGACTGACTAGCTGTAAGACAAGCCTGGATTGGGCCAAACCACTGATGGTTTACTTGGAGATGTCCTAGGCAGGCCACTGTGATGGTGGCTGGTCCTGGGCAGGTCACTGTGATGGTGGCTGGTGTCCTGTGATGGTCACTGTGATGGTGGCTGGTGTCCTGGGCTGGTCACTGTGATGGTGACTGGTGTCCTGGGCTGGTCACTGTGATGGTGGCTGGTGTCCTGTGATGGTCACTATGATGGTGGCTGGTGTCCTGGGCTGGTCACTGTGATGGTGGCTGGTGTCCTGTGCTGGTCACTGTGATGGTGGCTGGTGTCCTGTGCTGGTCACTGTGATGGTGGCTGGTGTCCTGTGCTGGTCACTGTGATGGTGGCTGGTGTCCTGGGCTGGTCACTATGGTGGTGGCTGGTGTCCTGTGCTGGTCACTGTGATGGTGGCTGGTGTCCTGTGCTGGTCACTGTGATGTTAACTGTTATCCTGTGCTGGCCACTGTGATGGTGGCCGGTGTCCTGGGCTGGTCATTGTGATGGTGGCTGATTTCCTGGGATTATTACTGTGATGGTGGCTGGTGTCCTGGGATCATTCTCGTAATGGTGGCTAATGTCCTAGGCCAGTCACTGTGATGGTGGCTGTTGGTCTTGGAGGCCAGGAGAGAACATTGGAGACCCTAGAGCTGGAGGTACAGGTGGTTGTGAGCCAACATGATTGCAGAACCAAACTCCAGAAGAGCAGCAGCACTCTGAAACTGGATGCCGGCCCCTCACCTTGGCATTATAAGTGGAAATGAGAAGAGTTTTGTAGAAGCAAAAGAATTGAACAGGACATACGAAGGCCCTGAGGTCTTCATCAGCTATGGAAGTCACATGAGGCTGTGCCAGGATCTTCTGCTCACACCACCACCCGAAGCTCCTGACTTCCAGAGGATCCTCTCAGCAGATGCGTGCGGTGGTGATGGTTGGCTTTGCATCTGAGATGCCAACTAGAAGGCTCTGTTGAGCTGTCTGTCAGGAGTTCCTGTGTAGACAGAGGGACAGACACACCTGCTCCCAAGTGGAATTCCAACCTGTGCCGTCTGCTTCATCATGCTTACTAAACTCTGCTCAGTACAAGACCATCCTTTCTCTATGCACCTCAAATATATATATATATTCATAGACAGCAGGGAGCTGCAGAGTTTTTGTCCTAGATGAAGAGAGCTTCACCACGTTGCCTCACAAGTGAGGGGATGCCTCCCGTATCACTGAGGTCAAATCAAACAAGGCCGAGAAACTTCAGATCTGCTTGTCCACTTGTGTCCACATGTGAACTCAAGCTTCCAGAAACATCACACATTGACCAGGTCTTGTACACAGCCCAGCAGCATGCAGGGTGAGCACAACTCCAGCTGCTACACTGCACATATGCACTCGTGTACACATGCATACATGTGCACTGGGCTGGAAACCCAGCTGCGACAGCAGCGTGAGTGTCTCACTGCATTGCTTTGGCTTTTAGTAATGCAACAGCACAGAACTCTGGCGCTTTCTTCTGAATTCTAAAGGTACCCGTACTCATGTGCACATACCCAAACACAGACACACAGACACACAGACACACAGACACACAGACACACACACACACACACACACACACACACACACACGCATAATTCAAAACAATCTTTTTTAAGTGTTGGAGTTCCTACAGAGTTCAGAAGAGAGAGAGAGAAATCCCCTGGAGCTGGAGGTAGTTGTGAGTTGCCAAACATGGGTTTTCAGAACCAAACTTGAATCTTCTGTAAGAGCAACTAGCACTCTTAATCCTGATCCAACTCTCTGGCGTCTGCCAGTGGCCATGTCAGAGGAGCAGCTGATGGCAATTGACTTGGGGGGGGGGGGAAACAAAACAAAACAAAACAAAAACCCTGATGGGTAAATCTCGGATAGGCAAGGCCCCTGAGACCGTAGACCCCAGTGTCTTTTGCTTCTGCTGTGCCTTCTTCCCGTATTTGCTGCTGCCATCTTTCACTGGTATCTGCCATGGTGTGGATGGGTGTGGGGAGATCCCTACTGCCTGTAATGTAGTGTGTTTATCTCATGGAAACCTCCCATTCTACTGGGCATTTTTGCCTGTGGACTATTAGAAGATGGTTTCTTCCTAAGCTGTGCTGTATAATTGATAAAAATAATGTTAAATAGAGTTTTGATGATTAAAAAATAAAACAAGGAAGTGTCACACAGCTAGAACACGTGAGTTTCTATTGAGGAGCAGTATAGACTGTAGCTCAGGTTAATGATTAAGAAAAATAACTGAGTCCTAGTAGCCCAGCTAGTTTAAATTCTTTTAATGTTGGGAGATGTGTTCACAGTCTTCGGGGTGCATCACAGCTGAAGCAAAGCTTTGAAAATAACTTAAAAAGTTAGGCTAAGATGTTTTTGTCAAATAGCTTTGAGGTGGAAAACCCAAGAAGACAATCCAAAATTTTAGAAAGGTCCATAGTTGAATGAGGAACTTGTTAAGGTCAGGGAACAAGAACAAAGCAGCCCAGTTATCATTAGCTAACATGCCTTTCCTGCTAAGATTTGTTGATGATGAAAGGTGATGATTAATTCCTTGTACCTATTTTTGCCCTCAATCTCCTGATATAAAAAACTATTGATAAGTGGGTATACACCCTAAAGATTTAAAGTAGAGCTGACTGTTTTTCATGTAAAGAAGTTTAGGTTGTGATTCCTTTTACGATTACCTTTCAGGATAAGTAAAGGATTTGGTCCTTTCTTTGTAACTACAAAATGCAGCCTGCCAATAAAAGAACACCTTGCTTGCCTACACTGTTAATCTAAAACGAGTTGCTTGGGTGTGAATGTACATGGGTTCTTGAGATAATTTGTTCTTCACTTGTAATATGTAAAATGTTCAATCGTGTCATGGGCTATGGAAAACATTCTGTTTTTTACTTGTATTCATTGTAATCATTCACTTGAAAAAGAGAATATAACCACATTGTACCTTTTATTTTGCCTGAAAGATTTTGCTGGGGTATATAAGCTGTAAGGGAAAGAATAGAGAGAGTTAGAAAGAATTAGAGGGAAAACATCAAGAATGAGAGACTAGGGAAGAATAAAGATAGAATTAGAAAGAAGACTTGATCAAGAGAGACAGAGGGGACATTTCTGGATAGAGATAAGAAAAGAGAATATAGGACACAGAATGAAGAATACAAAAGAATAAAGAAGGAAGCCATCAAGAGAGAGTGTGTCTTTTCCCTTAACCCCCTCAGATAAAAAAAATTTAGTGTGCCAACTCTGTGGATTCTCTTCAAGCCCTGTGCTGCTGGAGGCTGGTCCCCAGGCAGTGAAAGGCCTCTGTACTTATTTGAAAACAAAAAACAAAAGAAGCGATCTAAAGCACCACAGAGACTGTGCCCAGTACCCCGGCTCCTATGGTAGCCCTGATCCACACTGTCTAAGTGTTTATACAGGTCACCTCCACTACTCCTTCCTTCTCTCTCGTTCTCACTTTCAGATGTCACTAGGGAACACGGCTTCAAGTTGACGTGGGATTTATTTGTACCAGGTGGATCCATAGTCCACACTTCACCCCAGAATCTGAGATCCTACAGAAGAGGATGCTGTAGATAGGATCCCCTGGAGATTTGGGGATGGATGTTAGCTGGGTAATTCAGGTGGCTGGTGTCCTCCCAGGAGGACGGCAGGGAGGCTCAGTGCCAGAAAGAATACACAAGGAGAAAAGAGAAGAGGATGCTGGGATGCTGTCCTTGGAGGAGGAGGAGGAGGAGGAGGAGGAGGAGGAGGGAAGGCCAGAGCCGTGGGACACAGCAGATCCCCACATGCTGAGGAAGGCACAGCAGTGACTGCCTTGGACCTTGTAAGTGCCCTGGACCTGCCCAGAGCGTGTCTCCCTACAAAGGCTGACTTGGGGCGTTTGCCCTGGGAGCTGTTGAATGGTGGCCATTCACTACGGTTGCAACTAGAAACTCAACTGTTGTCAAAATTGCCACTCAATGCTCTTGGGCAGCCTGGGAAGGACGGTGATGGCAGTGCACTTAGACAGGACACATCTGGCTCTCAGCTCACAGCGTTGGCTTGCGAATCCTCGCAACACAACAGTGGCCTCCAGCCCAAGCCTGCGGTCATGTTTATCTGGCCACTTGAAAGGCTGAGAGGTTATCACTGTTGGCCGGCTGGAGAGGACCTTCTGTGCGCTGCGTTCCTGGTGGCTACTATTGAAATGTCTCTGGGAGGACAGGCGCTCCTTCCTTGTAGGATGTCCCCTTGGTTTGGTCACTGCTAAAGGCCCTGGGAACAGGTCCCACCGAGGTCCAGGCATATGCCATCCCCGGGGATTCCCCAGAGGGCAGGGAAAGCACACAAGGTACCACTGGGACTAGCTGAGTGGGTGGGGCCTGGGTCACATCCAAGAATCCCTCTTCGATCCTGAGGGAAGAGCGAGTCCCCAACTCTCAGGGGATGTGCTGGACCCACTTAGGTGAGCAAACCGAAGTCCCACATGCTCCTTTTCATGCACAGCATTCCTTGGACTGGTAGTGGTGAGATCTGGTTCATTTATTACCATTCCTGAGGCTTTTTACCAGAAAGCAGAAGTGATGCATGGTGGCATATAAGTGAAAGATAAAAATCTCCCACATGCACTCGATAAACAACTTTCCAGCCTGGACTGGGACAGTCACCACCCGTGGCACCCTGCAGCGCCAGGGTGCTCGGCATGCTTGTTTCCCAGGCAACACTGAAGATCCAGAGACACCCCTTGCCCCCAACACATGTGTCTGCATCATCCAGAGAACCTTCCAGTTTGCTGTGGCTACTGTCCCTATAAATGTCCCTTCCTCTCCCTTACAGGACATCGGTCCATTCAGGGCTACCTCACCTCAGCCTCTAAAGATCCTTTTAGTGGGCACAGTTCAGCCTCAGCGGTCTCTTCATGTCCTACTTTTCAAGGCCTCTTCCCAGCGCCCTTTGACCCCTGTTGGAGAAGAAGGTACCTTCTGGTGTACCTGTCCTGCCTCCTGTGGACTTCAGGGCTCACGGCATCTGTGGTCCCCCTCGCTATGCGGAAGCAGGTCCTCAAGGGTCATTTAGAAGTGTGTAGGAGGGACATTCTTCCAGTTTGCTACTGGCTGTTAAGGCCTAAATGCGCTCACACACTGGGCAGAAGGTTTGGTTGAAGATGAGCCTTTCTTGGGGAGTCTGAACGGCCCCAACAGCCCCAGTCCTGGGGAACAGTCCCTCCCCTCTCCTCAACCCAAACCTATGAACCGGTTCTCAGAATCTTTCAGCATCTCTTTGCTCTCTCTTGCTGCTCTGAAGTTCACGGATGTGTCTGGTGGACTTGCATGAGTATTCTTCATCAAGGGCTGTCTGCCTGCCCCTCACCTAGAAACCCGAGGCTCTCTGTGCTTCTAAACCCTGCCTGTTCAGCTTTGCGGAACCCCACATACTTGCATATACTAGGCAAGCTTTACTCTAATAAAACACTGGGTGTTTGTGGCAGGGTGGCTGGTGCAGAAAGATTTCTTGTGGCTCATGTATCTGGTGGCTGCTTTCTTGCTGACAGAGGCCCAAGGTGATGCAGAGCATTGTGTGGTGAGAGACAGTGACAGTGAATGTGTGTGTGTGTGCGCGCGCGCACACATGTGATATGTGATCTCTCTCTCTCTCTCTCTCTCTCTCTCTCTCTCTCTGAAACAGGGTCTCATGTGTCCCAGTCTGGCCTCCAGCTTGATAAGTCACTGAGGAGGACCTGGGCCTTTGATCCTCCTGAGTGCTGGAATTGTAGGCATACGCCACTGTACCCAGTTCAGGCCGGGCTGAGGACCAACCAGGGCCTTCATGCCAGCTGAGCAAACACCAGGCCAACGGAGCTACACCCCAGCCCTCTCCCTCTCCCTCCTCTTAGGAAACCACTGGGATCTGATCCTGGGACCGACCCCGGTGTCGCCTTCCCAGGCCCTGCCTTCCAGGGAAGATGAAATTTCAACACACAGAGCTTTGCGAACGCTCAAACTATGTCACACAGCCTCCGCTCCAAATCTGCCTGCTCCCCTAGCTGGGGTGTTTACATGGGAGCATCAGCCTCCCAGATGGGTCTTTCCTCCTTCTTCTCCGCTGTCAGAAGGACTGGCTTGCTTTCATCATCTGTCCAATGGGCTTTTGTGACAATGGCATTTCAATCTCCCCAAGTTCTTGTCCAGGCTTCTTCTCGTCTGTCCAATGGCATTCTTTCCCTCTTTACCCTGGCCCTTGCCCTCTGATGACCCTGCAGTAAGGACTGTTGGGTTCTGGAACTTTCTGACGGGGCTGGAATGGGGGAGGGCATCTACACCCCTGAACAAGGAGCTGTGTTCATCCTGCTCATGAAAAGACCTGCTGTTACAGCCCAAATGTCTGTGTCCCCAAAATTCATATGTTGAAATCCTTGCCCCAATGGGATAGTATTTGTAGGTGAGGGCCTCGTGATTGATGAGGTCAGAAGGGAGAAGCCCTCTTGATAGAGAGTTAGTGAGCTGATCAAAGATCTAGGGCATTTGTTTCTCTGTTGGACTCTGGAGTCTGTAGGACACAATTTCACAGGGGGCAACCCTTGCCAGACGTTTGGCTTGGCCTTGACCTTCCAGCCTCCAGAGGTGCAGGATGTTTGCATTCCTGATGTTTGCACCCCAGTCTGTGTGGATGGAGACCCCGGTGGCTAGGTGAGGACTGTCACCTCTTCAGCAACCTTGGAAGCATGGCAGAGTAGGGATCCATGAATGGAGATTCTGATGAGCGTGGAGGGAACCAGAGTTTTGGTTCAGCACCCGATGCACGCTGGGACTTCCAACACTTCAGGTCCAGCCACCTACCCCAAGGAAAGCAAATGCGAGTGTCTGTGAGAAGGCAGGAAAGGATTCTAACCATCGTGGCTCTGTCAGAAGTGGAGAGCGCACACACACACACACACACACACACACACACACACACACACACACGGCATTAGCTTTTTAACTTCAGGCACCACATAAGCTGCATGTTTGACAGAGGAATGGGTGGGGAAGGGGCCAGAGATGGCTTGGTCCTGTGTGGCTGGCTCCATCACTACCTCAGTCCTGTCTCTATGAGGAGATTCTGAGAGTGCCTGAGGCTTCAACAGGGTCTCAGTCTCCGTGAGGTGTCTACTTAGCTAGAAACAATGCCTGGAGACTCTCGGGTGCCTTTGGGAGATCTGGAATGGGACACTGACCCATGACTGTAAGGGACTCAGATCCTTCAGCCTTGAACGGGATGACATGATGTCAGGGGTGTCCAGACAGCCACTCCCTGAGTGATGAGCAGGCAAGTCCCTGTTTCACAGCACCCGTTACAGAGGCTGTACCAAGATCCACCGAGAGTTCTGGTCCCATCAAACCCCTTGTCATGACCAGAGGCCAGAGCACAGTTGGAGCCCTCGGAACTCTAGGAAGGACCCTCAGGACGAGAGAGCAGATGCATGACGCCTCCCCACACAGGTGCTTCCTCTGCACAGGGACACTTGTCAATATGAGGGCAGAGAAGCCTGCTCTTCTCCTGGAGCCAGCTCCCTACTTCTTTCCCAGAAGTACTCTCCCCCCACACACACACACTCCCTACTGTCTTCACTGTGCCCCAGCCTGGTGGCTCCTGCTCCAGTCTGGGCCGCCAGTCTCCCTCCTTAGTCTGCCCTTTTCCACTAACAGGCCGCTAGTCTCCAGGGAGCAGAGATGAGGAGCCCTGCTCTCAGGCCCTCTGGCCCTTGCATAACCACACAGGCCGATGAGTCCTCCATGACGCAAGCTGTCCCTTTGGGCATCTGGACTGCCGTGGCACAGTGTGAGGAGGCTGGGACTTCTGCTTATGCTGGCACTGGACTTCCTTTCAGGGCTTTGGGCTAGTCGTGGCCTCCCTGAACCAGAGATTATAAACACCTGCCTCTTGGTCTTTCTGCCTAGCATGTAGCAGACGCTCAACAAATGCTTGTGGATGGATGGCCAAACAGATCTCTGCTAGGAGAGATTTGGGCTTGGTGGAAACCAAGCTGTGTGGGGTGGGGGGAGGGTTTTTTGTTTTCTTTGTTGGGAGCCATGGTCACAAGGCCTTAATGGGGAAAAAAAAATCAAGAGTGCAAACTTGGAATGTCTTCCTCTGGGGAATAAATCCTTGGCTCCAGTACAACGGCTTCTGAGTTTAGGGGAAGGTCCATTGCTTTCACAACCCGTACATCCTAGGATGTCCTCTGAGCTGCTGGCCCACTTCAGTCTGCTGCTCCAATTGGCCAAGTAAAACCACCCAGCACCTTGGGTCACACCCGTGCTGATCAAGCGCTTGCCTAGCCCTTGACCGCAATAGGGGCTTAAGGTGGGAGCCTCAGAAAAAAGGATCCAGATGCTGTCTGCTGTCCAACCAGCCCAAGAGTGAGTGCTTCCAGGCTACACCTGCTTCCTGACACAGGCCAGCTATAGTCAGGAGTCCCAGCCCCCAGGGACTGTCACCCGCATGGCCCGCAGGTGGCCATGGAGAGTGGGCTCTGGTTTCCCACCCTGCAGGACAGAGGGTGCCTGGATTAGTTGCTTTTCTCATTGCTATGGCAACATCCCTGACAAGAAGAGACTTAAAGCAGGAAGGGTTTATTCCAGCTCGCGGTTTGCGGGGATAAAGTCCATCATGGCGGGAAGGGCACAGCGGCGGGAGCTGAACGCCCCTGGCCACACTGCAGCTGCAGTCAGGCAGCGGAGAGAGATGAATGCTGGCTCTTGGCTTGCTTTCTCCTTCTTATGAAGTCCAGGACACCACCCCACACCCTCACACCCCCACATTCCCACCACTGCAAATAGAATGGTACTGCCTACAGTTAGGGCAGGTCTTCCTACCTCTCTTAACCTAATCTAGAAAATCCCTCACAGACCTTCCCAAAGACTCCTCATCTGTCAAGTGACAATCAGCATGGTTGTCACACAGACCCAGGGCCAGTGGGCCAGCCCAGCCCCGCTGCCCACGTCTGCTGGGTAGCTGCTGCAGCACTGCCCACCCCACCCCACCCCACCCACCCATGCTGTCTCTTCTGCCAGGCCTCTCTCAATCACACAGTGATGCCTGTCTAGCCTCTTCCACTTTGAGCTATTCAAGCTTGGGGACCACTTCATTCCCTCCTCCTCTTCCTCTTCCTCCTCCTCCTCCTCCTCATCATCATCAGGTATCCTTCCATCAGCCCAGAGGCTGACTCTGGGCTCCAGACTCTTTCAACCACAGGTCCCTAAAAATGGGTTAGCCTAGCAGGGGTGAGACCAGTAGGTCTTCCTTCAGGGACAAGGTAGGCTTGGGGGAGAGTGGCCCATCCACCACAGCACTGGCTGCAGGAGGGTGTAGGGTAAATGGGGCAGAGTCCCAGCAAGCACAGGACATGGTGGCTGGGAATGTCCCCAGAGAACCAGGAGCCTTCCCAGCCGAGGCAGAAGGAGATGTCCAGCAGGAGGAAAGCATCTCTACCTGGCTCTAAGGCAGTGGTTCTCAACCTTCCTAATGCTGCGACCCTTTAATACAGTTCCTCATGTCGTGGTGACCCCCCAATCATAAAATTATTCCATGGCTACGTCATAACTGTAATTTTGATACTGTTAGCAATTGTAATGTAAATATTTGGTATGCAGGATACCGGATGCCTAATATGCGACCTTGTGGGGGTCGTGACCCATGGGTTGAGAACCACTGCTCTAAGCAATACTCATATTCCTGTATTCCTTGTAAACTGATCTTTTCACATCTCTGACCAGGTTCCTCCCTAAAAATGAGCCAAATGAAGTCTCTACCACCGAAGCACCCCTAGTCTGTGTGTATGACAGGCATGATCCACTCTCTTCAAAGGTTATCTTTTAGTGCAAATAACTGAGAGGTGGTTAAGTGGGAACTCCTGGGTCCACACGTCATGGTTAATATTGATTATGTAGGCTCTAGCTACACCTAGGAGACACGCTTCTGCGCATGTCTGTTGGGAACTTTCTAGACTGGGTTAGTTTTGATGGGAGGACAGACTCTGAATGTGGGGGGGCACCATCCCACGGGCTAGGGTCCTGGACTGAATAAAAAGGAGAGAGAGCTGCGCACCCGCATTTCCCTCTCTCTGCTTCCTGACTGTGGCTGCGGCTGACCGGCTGCCTCACGCTCCGGCTGCTGTCTTTTCCCTGCCATGAATTTGAGCTGTAAACCAAAAAGCCCCTTTCTAAACCAAACCAAACAACGAAACAACCAAACAAAAAAAAAAAACAACAAAGCCACCTTTCTTGCTTGCTTCCATCAGTAACGAATACATCACCCTGACCTACCCAGGCACGACGTAAGAAAGCGAAACCAGTGTGCTCACGGGAGGTGTGGCTCCCACAGGACGCAGCGACATTCAAACCGAAAGGGACACGGTCCTGTGAGCAAGTTGGTTCGGGTCTGGGGAAGCCCCCGGATGTGCGGCTTCGGAGGAGACACGCACGGGTAAACTCAGGAAACAGCGGTGACAGGCATGACCAGGTGTCAGCCTGGACAGACAGGGTCACTCTTCATGTGGATGGGTCTGTGCCCCTACAGGTAACCCATCAGGTTCACCACACCCTGCCCAGGCCTCCCCATTGGTTGGTGGCCCTGGGCGGTGACCAGCAGAGGCTCTGGCCACTGGGGCCCTCACAATAGGCCTTTGCCGTATGTTCATAGCTGACTGGCAGCCCTCTGTCCTCGGATGTTCGGAACCCTGCCCTTTTCTCTCTGGAGGCTCACTTTGTTCCAGGCCTTCTAACTTGCCGCATCGCCTCACCTCCACAGACACTCCCTGGGAAGGCCACTCCCTTTCGCCAAGCCTCCTAGAGCCTTGGGCAGAAATGGACTGACCACCCAGCTACCCTGCTCTTTGAGCTATGAGCCCAGCATCCCTTGGGCTGTTGCCCCCATATCTTCCTGGCCACCCACACACAGACACGCCACAGCTGTTTTCTATTTCCTCTTGAGTGCTTGATGGCACCGACGCCACACGGACCCTTGCCTCAAGGTGGGAGACCTCTGGGGTGGGGAGCCTGAGACAGATTCAGCCTTTGTCCTCAAGGAACCTGCCACCTGGCGACACTCATCACTCCTGTACTTTTTCATTCCTGCGCTCATCCCAACACCACCCGGGCTTCAGGGGAGACAGGGCAGCTGGCCCACACATAGAGCAGCCACACCTGCAGCGTGACTGGGTGACTGAGTCAGGGTGGAAGGCTCTTCCCCCTCCCCAAAGCAGAAGTTCTTTGCTGTCCGCTCCACGCCCCATCTTCCTGCTCTTCTCCTGAAACTCAGGTCTGCTCCAGGAGCCGTAGATCATAAAATACCGTGTCTGCAGGGCCAGCTGGCCCAGCTCTACGTTGACTAGTGTCTCGTCCCTAAGGCCATGAAGAATACCATGCCTGGGTGACTCACTGGGCCTGAGCCTCCAGCGAGTCAGATCTGTCACCTCACTCTCTGTGAAATAAAGCTGGAGCCTCAGTGAAGGTTTCCCAGGGGCCTTCAGGCCTGAAGGAGCTGGGTGGGTCCCTGCTGGAGGGGACTCTCAGAGCGGATGAAGGGAAGAGACATCTAGAAGTTAAGGAGAAGGTCTCTCTGATAGCAGGGGAAGGAGTGGTGGACACCGATTAGCTGCAGCGTCCTGACAGGCTGGCCTTGCCCTGCGGGGGACTGGCTACTGTGAATTTAGCATGGGAGCTTGATAGAGGCAGGATGTGAGGACCTGAGGTGGCAGTGGCAGTGGCAGACAGAAAATGTGGCTCCTCAGGGCAGGGATGTGTGGTACAAGGGTGGTCACATGAAGAATGCCCTCTTGTAGACATGCCCTCCTGCAGAATACCTACTTCCATACCTTGACGTGCCAACCTACATGGATGCTGACCTCACAGGTGCCCACCTGCAGGATACCCATGCACAGGTGCCCACCTGAAAGGTGACCATTTACACAGTTGCCTACCTGCATGGTGCCCACTTACACAGTTGCTCATCTGCAGGATGCCCACTTCATACAGATGCCTACCTGCAGGATGCCCACCTGCACAGACATCCTCTTGCACAGACACCCACCTGCACAGATGCCCACCTGCAGAATACCCATCTACACAGATGCCCACCTGCACAGATGCCCACTTGCACAGATGCCCACCTACAGGATGCCCACCTGCACAGACACCCACCTGCACAGATGCCCACCTGCAGAATACCCATCTACACAGATGCCCATATGCACAGATGCCCAACTGCACAGACGCCCACCTGCATAGACACCCATATGCATGGAAGCCCTCCTGTACAGATGCCCACCTGCACAGATGCCCACCTGCTTAGACATCCATATGCATGGATGCCCTCCTGCACAGATGCCCACCTGCACAGATACCTACCTGCATAGACACCCACATGCACAGATGCCCTCCTGCACAGATGCCCACCTGCACAGATACCTACCTGCATAGACACCCATATGCATGGATGCCCTCCTGCACAGATGCCCACCTGCATAGATGCCTACATGCACAGGTGCCCACCTGTATAGACACCCATCTGCACAGATGCCCACCTGCACAGATACCTACCTGCTCAGGCACATAGCCTCATACCTGAGACACTAGCAGGTAGTTTCCAAGCCTTGTCACATCATCAAGAGTCAACAGATTTGAGGAAATTCCCGGGCCCCTGCTGAGCTACAGGCTCTGGCTGCCCATCTGTTCTCCAGGGGAACACAGTAGTCGGCTTAGAGCCCACCACCACCCACCATGGTGCAGTTCAGTACAGCCCTCAGGTGGGTAGACCTGAGGCTATGAGTAATCTGAGACTTTGACCTTTCCACCAGCTGGATATGGTGACTTCAGAAAGGAACCCAGGGCCTGCTGCCCCCAGCACAGTACCTGACCACTGCCCTTCCAGAGCACAGTGCCCGTTCCAGAATGCTTAAGAATCTGGAGCCTGTGTTGGTGGCAAAGCCGCAGAGAAGCACCAGTCATTAAAGGATCAGGCCCTCTGAATAGGTGAGACAGTTGATTGGCTTGATCTGTTGGGGAGGCAAATAGGCAGTGGGACCAAGTCCTGTGCTCATTGCATGAGTTGGCTGTTTGAAACCCGGGGCTTATGCAGGGACACATGGCTCAGTCTGGGAGGAAGGGACTGGACCTGCCTGGACTGAGTCTACCAGGTTGATCGCAGTCCTCGGGGGAGGACTTGCCCTGGAGGAGGTGGGAATGGGGGTGGGCTGGGGGTGAAGGAGGGGGTGGGAGGGGGGAGAATAGGGGAATCCGTGGCTGATATGTAGAACTGAATGGTATTGTAAAATAAAAAATAAATAAATAAATAAATAAATAAATAAATAAATAAATAAATAAATAAAAATAAATTAAAAAAAAATAGGGATGAGGTGGGTACAGCACACCCACAGTCAAGGAGCTCACACCACTGTGGCTGAGGAGTTAGCAAAATAACACCTGTTCCAGGGACGTGGACAGGAAAAGAGCGAGGAGTCCTTGGTGGGCAGCATCCCTATCAAGTTAGGAGTAGTAGGCATTTTAGTGTCCCTTCGGCAGGAGAGTCCTGTGCCAAGCCCAGGGTGTGGTTGATGGAGCAGCTCCATCTGCAAGGCTGAGACTTCAGCCCAGGTAGCCCTGCCCCATGGCAGCGTGTCTCCACAGCTCCCCGCATGAACTCTTGCCTCTCCATCGTGCCTGGCCAGCGCTCTGGGAGTCTGTCTGTTGGCGAGTCTCTTCCCAGATCTCTAGTCAGGCATCCCTCCAAAGCACAGGGTATGAATGTCAGACTCCTAGCGGTTCTCATCCCCAGGACAGGAGCTGATGAAGGAAGTTTTCACCCACATCACCTCTCAGAAACCGCTGCAGGAAGCAGTAATGCTGCAGCTTAGCCTGTCACCTATTATGTTCTCTAGGGCTGGTGTCCCCTGGCTTACCTGATATTTTCTGACTGGTCTGACACTTGTATTTGTCCTACATCTCCAATATCTAGAACAATACTGAATGAATGAATGAATGAATAAATGAATGGTTGGGCATGAAAGAATGCTGAATGGATGATGTAGGTGGAAGTGCTGAATGAGCAAATGAATTGTGATGAGTGATGAATGGATGGGAGGTGAATGAATATTACATGAATGAGTGACTGCTGGATGAACTAATAACTCACTAGTTAATGAGTGTGGTGTGAATGAGTGCTGGAGGGGTGAATAAATGGATAGAAGAGAAAGATCCTGGATCTTGGGCTTCCTAAGAACAAACTTGGGGCCCTCAGTGGAATGTCAATAGAAACTGTCAAAACCAAGAAGGTCTTGGGCTTTTTTGTTTGTTTTGTTTTTTTTTTAATTATTTTATTTTATGTGTGGATGTCTTGTCTGAGTGTATGTATGTGTAGAAACTGGAGTTATAGATGGCTGTGAGCTGCCATGTGGGTGCAGGAATCAAACCCAGGTCCTCCGGAAGAGCAGCCAGTGCTCTTAACTGCTGAGCCGTCTCCAGCCCTACAAAAAAGTTTGTTTGATTTTTGTTTTGTTTTGTTTTGCTTTTCAACCAAAATGATGAAAAGTTTCTTTATCAAGTGGGGTGTCATCCAAGCCGCAGACTCTGCATGTCCAGAGCCTAGGGCTGTTTCCTGAGAAAACAATAGGGTTTGGGGCTTGGTCCAAGCAAGTGGCCACTTACAAAAGAACACCGGCCCTGTGCCTGCCTGCATCAGTCCATCCCCTGCCCAGCACCTCCTGGCAATAGTGACTACAGGACTTAGGGCCTGGCTGGCAGCTCTCAGGTGCCCTCCAAGAGTGTGCCAAGTTCTACCACAACAGTTGGCAGACATAGCAAACCAGGCTGTGTTCTCTTCGGTTTGGTTTAGAGAGCAGATTTCCCAGTTCACCCCGCTCTATGGTCTCTTACTGGAAGTCATCAGGGTCCAGCCCCTTCTGTCAGAGTTTCAGAAGGAACGCTACCAGAGGCGGATTAATCTGAGGGATTCTCTAATAAATCTATGTACACAAAACTCTTTAGTCCATACACTTTATTCTTCTGAGTCAGCTCTCTCTCTACACAGCGTCTTTTCTGCGCTCATAAACTGCTCCTTTCTTGCCTGATTCTCTCTACATCTTTCTGCTCTATGTTCCCTTCAAGTGCTACCTTAATTCCTTCATCTTAGTTCTGCCCCATCTCGGTCTTTCTCATTTCGTCTTTACCCACCTAGTTCTTCCCCATCTGGCTCTTCCTCACCTTCCATCTTGTTCTTCTAAATCTGTCTTCTAGTCCTCCAATCTGGTTCTCCTCCAATCTAGTTCTCTTCCAATCAGTTCGTCCCCTCCAGCTCTTACCCACCTAGTTCTTCCATTCTCTTTTTTCTTCTCTGTCCCTGCTCTGAAAATAAAACTGCCTTTTATCCCTTTGGCCCTTGTCTCTTCAAGCTATCCCCGCTCCTGCTATTTTGGGGTGTGGGGAGTGGGGACAAGCAACTTCCCTCACAGCTAGATGTACCTGTAAGAAAGAACCCTTTAGCCGGGCGGTGGTGGCGCACGCCTTTAATCCCAGCACTCGGGAGGCAGAGGCAGGCGGATCTCTGTGAGTTCAAGGCCAGCCTGGGCTACCAAGTGAGTTCCAGGAAAGGCGCAAAGCTACACAGAGAAACCCTGTCTCGAAAAACCAAAAAAAAAAAAAAAAAAAAAAGAAAGAAAGAAAAGAAAAAGAAAAAGAAGGAACCCTTTAGGTCTGAGTTAATTGTTAAGGGTGGATCTAAAACAAGAGATAAGACTTTGGAAAGGAGAAAGTTAATCTTAATTAGCACATCCGCCAGGCCTTCTCAAACAGATAGTCTGGATGCTTATGTCTGTTCTTAGAGAATCTGTGAAGTTATCTCAGATAAGATACTTTTGTCCATCCCGGGATGGTCCTGGCTGGATGCTGCTAATGACGATAATTACAGAAAGGCCTGAAATTAGGGATCCTGGCTGCGTTGCTGCTCAGAAGGTTATCTAAATATTCCTGTAGCAGAGGGGAAATTGTGCCCAATGAATGATGGAAAAGCTACAATAGCACACGAGAAATTCATAGCAGGACATAGCTAATAATCAAAAGCTAATATCACCAAGACTTCTTGAGTCTTGGCCTCAGCCTCTGGAAGAATTCTTAACTCCTCCAGGTATTGCTTTGTCATAACCAGCTGAATTCCTTCCTACTTCATATATCTTTGTGGCCTGCATCAGTCTCTGAGGTCCATCAGGGCCCAGGAACCTCCCCAACATTGTATCTAGGTGTTGGCATTCACTTGCCTGTGAAGCTTCATCGGTCAGGTCCCCTATACAGTTGGCCAGGGCATCTTCCTAAGTCACAACCCTCTACTTAGGACTGTAGCTGACATCCATGAATGAGTTTTTAAAAACGGTTCAGTCCAAAGCCTCGGCCCCCCTGAACACCACTGTGCTGTGCACTCACTGTGCCCTGGATGAGTCTAGTCTCACTGCTCAGCCCTGCTTAAGGACCACTGTGCCAGTGAGCAATGCACTGTGACTTGGTCCTGGGCAGTGGCTGCCATTGCATCCTCTAAGAACAGGTGTATCTGCATTGGGGTCAAGTGCTAAGGTCAAGGTTCCCCTACATCCAGCCCTGCTGACTTCTGCCTGGGTAACCGTTGGTGATTATGAATTTGGTCAGAACAACTTCCTCCCTTCTCTGTCACATCAAGGTGGGACCACTCAGGAAAAGCCAGTCTGTGCTGTCACTGTCCTTGGGATCCTGCAGGATCCAGTATAGTGTGGTTTCCTGGGATTTGGGTTCCTGGGAGGATATCTGGCCCGTACTCATGAGAACCTTCATTCTAATGCCTGGTCCCTCCCAAGACCTCCTGTAGCTGCCGGGGAACAGAGTGAGTATAAGCCTTCTGATGCTCTGCTCCTGGATAAGCCCACTCATGCTGGCACACCTAAGGCATGGTGTGTTCCCCTATTCCAGAGCACCCCTGGATGCCCTGGACAGGTAGCCTTTGGTTCCAAGCATCTGTGATCTGTGAGGGCCTGGAAAAGCCTGGGTACTTTCCTGATTCATGTCTCTCATTTCCAAGTTGGACATCTTGTCTCCTCTTTATCACCTGAGGGCTCAGTTCAGTGGATGCAAGAATGGTATATGACAAGAACCAATGTTCATCCATCTCCACATGCCAAACACTTTCAGAACCTCTCCAAGACTCACCTTGAGCCCTATGGAAAGGAGTTGGTCCCAGCTGGCAACAGGTACCAACGTTCCCAGGACTCTGAGGGAATTTCTATTCTGTAGACCTTCCCTAGGGCCCCAGGGCCCAAGGTGGAGGCTGTCTTATTCCAGCCCATATAGCAGAGGAAAAGCACTTGAAGTTCTCATCCAGGAGTGGTCCCTTATCTGTATGCTGTGGAATAATCCTTCTGTACACCTGAATATGTATTATTCTCATTGGTTAATAAACAAGCTGACTGGCCAATTGAAAGGACAAAGCTAGGCAGGAAATCCAAGCTGGGAATGCTGGGAAGGAAAAGGGTCGAGTCAGAGGCATTGCCAGCCAGATGCAGAGGGAGCAGGAGATGAGCGTGCCATGCTAATAAAGGTACCACCACCATGTGGCAGAGCATAAATAGGAATATGGGTTAACTTAAAATGTAAGAACCAGTTAGTAATAAGCCTGAGCTATTGGCCAAGCATTTGTAATTCATATTCAGCCTCTGAGTAGGTTATATGGGAACTGGTGGGTAAGAAAGAAACATCTAACTACATGTGTAGATTTTTCCTCATGACTTCCCACAGAGAATGAACTTTCTAGCCCAGGCTGGCCCTGTGCTCTAACATAAACTGAGCATTTGGTCACTTCCCAGACAACCTCACAGGGACCCCCCTCCCCAGCTAGGCAAATGGCCCCACCTGCCTGTTCACAGAAGGCCTGTCTGCTGGAATACCTAGCTCCTCACTGTGTTCAGAGCCTTCAGACTTCTGCAGGAAACGAAACTCAGGAAACTGCCCCCACTCCAACGACACTGGGCAGGCTCTGAGAACGCTGTAGAAAGATCCTGCCCTCCACGGATCCTGGCTTGGTGAAAGTGCCACTTCCTCTTTCAGGCCCTAGAAGCAGACAGGAACTCTCAACATCTACCGCGCTCACTCCTGAGTGACAGGCCCAGCTCTCCTCTCTGAGTGAGGTCCCTAGTGAGGTGCCTCGTGGACCCCAAGCTTGCTGGTTCTGATTGCTTGTCCCCAGTTTTCAAAGAAGACAGTTCCAGCCATCTGGTTCCACTGTGCTAAGAGGCTGCTCTCCGGCCTGTAGCCAGAGGCTTACCCAGCGCGTGTTCTGTACACAGCAGTTCTTCAGTGTGCCCTTACTGCGTCATATACCCCTTGTCTTTACTGGAGACCTTAATGTGTAATGGGTGCTAGTTGATGTCCGGTTTGTCCTGTCTAAGGGGACCATCCCGGCCTGCAGGAGCCCAGCCTGACTGCTTCCTCCCGATCTCTGCAGAGCAGATTCTGAAGTGCCCTAAAACTGAAGATTGTGACATAAACCCTTCCTGAACAGGTCACACTGACTCAGAGGAAGCTGTTTTTTCCTCTCTCTCTCTCTTTCAAATCAGTATATGAATGGAGAAGCCAACCAGTTATGAAACAGAAGCCACGCATCCTGATCAGGACAGGCACCCAGGTCTAAACTGAACTCTCTCTGAAAGTGTGAAATGCTCAGTTCCTTCAGCCACACAGTCCCTCCGCCATTCAGCAGCTCGGAAAGTCCCTCCCGGTCTCTGATTCTGGTTTCAGGCCATCACCCAGCAAGGATGTGACAGCCCACCTGGGCCTTTCTGAACCACAGCCCAGGCCCAGAGTCCTCGAGTCCAGCCTCATGGAGGTGGCTGCAGCCCCTGGTGTGGAATGGGGAGGTGGATCACAGTTGACCCGTGTCAGTTGGACCCTGGAAGTTCATACCAGGGGTGCCATCAAATCTGGGCTCCCATGAGACTGTCACACTCAGCCCAGTTCCTCATAGTGTATGAAGTGTCTCAAAGCCTGTGTGTGTGGGGGGGGGATGCTCTCACTCCTGGCTGCACTGCCTTAAGCCTCAGTCCAGGTAGGCAGTGGTGCCACACGCCTCTAATCCCAACACTCAGGAGGCAGAGGCAGGCGGATCTCTGTGAGTTCAGGGCTAGCCTGCTCTACAGAGCTAGCTAGTTCCAGGACAGCCAGGGCTATGCAAAGAAACCCTGTCTAGAAAACAAACAAGCAAAGAGCCTCAATACATCTGCCCACAGCCCTCAGAGCCCCTCAACATCCAATGGCTATACTTTCCTAGCCTGGTTCCAGTTCCCTTCCAAGACACAGAAGGGACTGTTTAAACTCAAGACCTCGAGAGTCAACAAATGCACATGGCCACTGGGAAGTTGACGGAGAGTTAGAGACATAGGCAGGCAAGGAAAGCTAAGGCAGGCTCCCCAAGATGGCGGCTTCTTATTCCTGGAGACATTGTGAGGAGAAACTGCAGGAAGGCATGGCGGTGGGTGGGCATCTAAGCAGGACCTATAGGAGGAGGGGGAGGGGGAGGAGGGGGGAGAAGGGAGAGGGGAGAAGGGGGAGGACATAAAAACTCCCAAGCCAGTGTCCATTTAGCGGCTTCCTGGGCCCCTTCCACCCCAGGGGATAAAGCAGTTCCTTTCTCAAGCTCCAGGCTAGGATTTTGTCTTTTCTAGAGGGTCAACTTCTTTTCCATCTCAGAGAACAACCTTAGATCCCCTAGATGATCTACACCAGTATTCCTGTTGTATTTCTTGGGGACCGTCATCTATCTGGGATTTGAGATGACTTCTACTCAAGTTTGTATACTTGACTGAAAAGCAGAAAGACTTAGAAGTGACTGGGACCTTCTGGCCCTCCAGGGGTCCCTTCTCAGAGAGGGGACCCCCCAAACTCCTACCGTGAAGCCCCCAACCAGCACCCACCCCCCACCAAGAATAAGGAGAGTAGAGGTGCAGGGTCTGATGGAGTGGGCGGCTTTGATCTGCTGGCTGGCTGGAGATATCACCGTAAGAACCAGAACAGACACGCTGAGCCAAGAGACATGGCAAACTGGACCTCAGGGAACCAATCGTCTCCTGGGGAGGAAGGTGGTTAGGGCCAGGTTTCCCACTCAGTGCTGCTGGGAAAGGTGCACAGGGGGTCACTCGGCTCTGTGTCCTCTTCACCCCTCCCCCACTCACGGGCCCTTAAATTCTGATTAGCTAAATGTGGGCACCTGGGGGTGAGAGGACCTAGTCAGCTGTATCTCATTTCTTGAGCCATTTCATTCTTTTTTTTTTTTTAAATCGAGGTCTCCATTCCCTTTTTTTTTTTTTTTTTTAAGATTTATTTATTTATTATGTATGTATACAGCATATGTGATTGCAGGCCAGAAGAGGGTACCAGATCTCATTGCAGATGGGTGTGAGCCACCATGTGGTTGCTGGGAATTGAACTCAGGACCTCTGGAAGAGCAGTCAGTCCTCTTAACCTCTGAGCCACCTCTCCAGCCCCCGAGCCATTTCATTCTTAGCACGTGGGCAAAACCTGCCGTAGTCATGAGAGTAAACGTCACCCCAAGCCTGATATTCACATTGAGCATACTAGGTGGGAAATGTCTGTCTCCATGTAGGAAAGCTTCCTTGGGTGCTGCCCCCCTACCCCCAAGGGGCTTTGGCTGTTTTTCAGGACCCCATGCGGCTGCTGGAGGCTCTACCTTGGAGTGCTCAAGAGGAGAGGTAAGAATGTCGTGCCTCAAAATGCCCTCATCTTGTGTGAACTCTGGGGGAGGTGCTGAGGTGGCAGGAACCTGGGCTGTAGGGCAAATGACTGCTCTGACCTTAAAAATGCTCCCTACACACAGACACACAGACAGACAGACACACAAACACACACCTTCTCCAGCTGAGGTTCCCCTGTGTCCCTGCAAAGCTTTCTGCTGGCCTTGGAAAAGATACTGGGTTCTGGAGAATCCCCCAAACTGATGCGGGATTTGGGAGGAAAATGGAAGAGCAGGGTGGGCGGTGGGGGCGGGGTGTTTGTGGGCGGAGCTGCCATGGGCTCAGTTGTGGAAGGTCTGTGTAAGCTCTAGGCCCTCCGTCTACTAGCGTGGCAACTATCAATCCATGGAGAAGAGAGAGAGAGCTCTCAGCTGCAGCTTCCTACGTTTGGATGTTTACTGGTTTCTAGAGAAGACAAGACTTTTTCCACCCATGTGCCTCCAGCACTAAGAAGGGGGGACCTGGAAAGCTTGTGCCAGATGCTAGGCCAGCCAGCTGCTGCCAATAACAACGGGAAGCAGAAGAGGAGCAGCCTGGGATGGTGGCGGCTGGAGATGAGGGCGCCGCAGGTCTTCACGCCTGCTCTCTGTCCAGCAGCCCGAGCCTGATTTTCTCGACCTCCTACCTGCCTGCCCTTGTTTCTGCCTCATCATACTCTGAGAACCCCACGGCCTTTCTTTTCACGTTCCCCTCACTGTGACACAGACAGGTTGAGGGAAAAGAGCAGATTTCGGGGTGGGTGGGGTGGTGAGGATCAAAGGGAGCATTTACTCCAGAGGTTTTTTGTTTTGTTTTCAAGACAGGGTTTCTCTGTGTAGCCCTGGCTGTTTTGGAACTCGGTCTGTAGACCAGGCTGGACTTGAACTCAGTGATCCACCTGCCTCTGCCACAAGATATTAAAGGCTTCAAGCACTGGGCAGTGGTGGCACACACCTTTAATCCCAGCACTTGGGAGGCAGAGGCAGGCGGATCTGAGTTCGAGGCCAGCCTGGTCTACAGAGAGACTTCCAGGACAGTCGGGCTACACAGAGAAACCCTGCCTGGGGGGGAGGGGAGACTTCAAGCAATCCAAACAGGCTTCCTGTCTTTCATGGCTGCTAATGAGGAAGGAAAGGATGCAGACACTCACACCCATGTCAATAAAGAAGTGACTAAGTCTCCAGAGGATGCTCTCCCAGGGAGACAGCCCTGGAAGACTTTTGGGATCTCTTTTGCTGTACAGAAGGGCAGTCATATGCAGAGACTCCCCTAGATTCTATCCTTACTCACTGGGATCTCTTCGACCCACAGGCCTTATGAAAGGAACGCTTGATATCTTATGTACCCGGGCCTGTCCTAAATGTAAACTGGAGGATTTAAAAAGTGGCCTTGCATGGGAAATATTAGTATGTAAAAAACAACAGGATAGAATGTCTCTTTATTCTTGAGCAGGTCCTGGTGTGGGCTGAGAGCCAAATGGACTGGTTTCCTGCCGGGTGAAGCTTAAGAGGCGGTAGCATGCCCCTTGTGTTTCCTAGGCGCCTCACAGTGTCTGCAAAATGTTGGCAATAAAGGAAGCGCCTTCAGAGAAGCCTCTGGAAGCAACAGAGGGGCACATTAGATATCACAAAAACCACTCACTCCTACAGGGTCAGGAGAACAGGAAGAGGTTCCACGCTGGGGCTCTGAAGTCAGACTGCCATGTTTGGAGCACCTAGGGGTGATTCTTTCTTCAGATTCTAGCTTCCCATGGTGAACAGGGAGTCTCAGTATCATTGCTACCCTATTCTCAGCATTGCTTTATGACCTCAGATATCACCCCCTTGGCATGCCCCTGGCTTGGCCATTATGGCCAGGAGACCTCCATAGGTCAGAGGATATTGTTACCCTAGTGACCAAGAGAGTCCTTGTGGATGTCTAGCATTGGTGCCGTGGACCCTTCTGTCCTGATGATCTCTGTAGGAAAGCAAGGCACACAGGAGACAGGCTCTGGAGCTCAGTGGGCTAAGACCAGTTATTGGAACAGCAAGGGGCCCAGCCTTTCTGAGGAACAAAGGCTGTGCACTTGTAAGGGGACTGAGGAACACACATATACGCATATGCATATAGGTGCGGTGATACATTGTTTGCCCTAATAAACTTGCCTGAGGATCAGAGGACAGAGCCAGCCACTAGATTAGACGTAGAGGTCAGGCAGTGGTGGCACACACCTTTAATCCTGTTACTCAGGAGGCAGAGATCTGTCTGGATATCTGTGTGTTCAAGGCCACCCTGGGCTACATGAGATTGAGCCAGTATAGGAGAGAAACAGGGCCAGATGGTGGTGGCCCACATCTTTAATCCCAGCACATGAGATCTCATGCCTTTGCTTGGGAAGCACACAGGCCTTTAATCCTAGGAAGGAATGTGGCAGGGCAGAGAAAGGTATATAAGGCGTGAGGAAACAGGAACTCTCTCTCTTTAGGCTGAGGATTTTGTAGAGGTCAGAACTAGTGGCTGGCTGTTCTGCTTCTCTGATCTTTCAGCTTTCACCCTGATATCTGGCTCTGGGTTTTTTATTATTTACTAAGATTTGAACAACACATAGGTAGCTACCAGAAAGTTACAGCTGTTCTTTTATGGTTTGACTGGGAGTAGGGTGAATTGTTTTTGATACCGGCATATTGTTTTTGAGCTGAATGATCAAGCCAAGATTAAGCAATTCTTCATCACTCAGTATAGCCTGACTCAATTTCTCATGACCTGCAACTATTACCCAACATTCCTCCTAATTAGATACCCTTCCCCATTAGGGATGGCTGTAGACCGCTTTGTTAAGGATGAGCCTTCTCTGTGACTGCTTTCTACCTTAAACCTTGACCTCATGGTTGCGTGATGAGATGGAATAGGAAAGAGCGGCATTGCATTGGTGAAAATATCTCAGATTCTGTCTGTCTGTCTGTCTGTCTGTCTGTCTGTTTGTTTGGAGATAGATAGGGCTTTACCGCTGCTGTGAGGAGCAGCCTTCAGCAGCTCAGGGCTGAGGGGGATCCACTGAGTCAGTGAACTAATCACTCGACTTGACTTTTCTATCTGAGGGAGTAAAACTTAACTCTCTGGGGCTGTCAAAAAAGGGAAAACACACACACCCCCCTTTAGGGTCTTACCATCATCATTTTTCTCTGTTCTTTCTTTTCTCACCTCTATCCAAGTGTATCTCCTCTGTCTCTCTTGATGTCTTCCTTCTAACTTTATTTTTTCCCCTTACAGCTTATATACCCCAGCAACATCTTTCAAACAGTATAAAAATTACAGTGTGGTTATGTGAATGATTACAATGAATACAAGTTTTTAAAAAAAACAACGTTTTCCATATCTGTTACATGATTAGACATTTTTATATATTACGGGTGAAAAACAAATTCTCCCTGGAACTCACATACATTCATATCCAAGCAACTTATTATAGATGATCAGAGTACAAGCAAGCACAGCATTTTCCTCGGCAGGCCACATTTTGCAGTTACAGAGAAAGGATCAACCACTTTATTACTTATCTTAAAAGGTAATCTTATAAGAAATCTTAGAAGAATCACAAATCTGAACTTTTATATATGAAAAACAATCAGTCATCTCTATTTTAAAGCCTCAGGGTGCATACCCACTCATCAACAGTTCTTTTATATCAGGAAGTTAAAGGTAGAAATGGGTGCAAGGAATTAATCATCACCCTTGATCACCAACACATCCTAAGGAATTAATAATCACCCTTGATCACCAACACATCCTAAGGAATTAATAATCACCCTTGATCACCAACACATCCTAGCAAGAAAGCCACATCAGCCAGCAGTAGCCAGGCTATCATTGTTCTTGTTCCCTGACCTCAACAAGTCCCTTGCTCAGCTACTAAAAGTGTGCCTTTAAATTGTGCCCCAAGATTTTTTTTTTACCTCCAAGTCATTCACAAAAACATCTTCACCTAACCTAAAGTCACTATTTAGAGCTTTGTTTTAGCTATGATGTACACCAAAACCCATGAACACATCTCTCGACATTAAGATTAAAAAAGAACTTGAGCTAACTTAACTTCCGGAACACAATTGTTTTTCTTAATCATTAACCTAAGCCACAGTCTCTTCAGCTCCTCAAGAGAAACTAGCTGTGTGACATTTCCTCATTCTTATTTTCTATCCTCTGCAGCATCTGCATTATCAGAGGTGGGGGCAACACCATAGCTTGCTTTTACCTATATTAGTTCTCCCACTAAACTGGCCTCTATCATAATCCCTTACTATATTTATTAAAGACCCTCAATCACCAAAATCCTATTTAAGCTAACACTATTATTGTATCATTGCTTCAGTTAAACAGTACATCGTGGGAGGAAGTCCTCTTCATAATAATCCACAGGTAAAAATGCCCAGTGGAACGGGATGTTCTCACGAGGTAATCACACTACATTACAGGCAGTGGGGATCTCCCCTGCCCATTCACACCATGCCAGATTCCAAAGAAAAACAGCAGAGGCAAACATGCACAGACACAGCAGTTGTAAGAGACATTCTGAGGCTGAGGCTCTTGGGTCCTTGCCTGTCCGAGATTCATTCACTCACCAGAGCTTTGCTTCCTGGTGGGCCAGCTTCCCGAACCTCAGCTGCCACCTGCTGCTCCTCTGACATGGCCCCTGGCAGAGTTTCTCTGTGTAGCCCAGCTGTCCTGGAACTTGCTCTGTAGATCAGGCTGGCCCCAAACTCGGAAATCCATCTGTGTCTGCCTCCTGAGTGCTGGCATTATAGGTGTGTTCCACCACCGCCCAGCTGATATCTCATATTCTAAGAGCCTGGACTTTTTGCTGGACTTTATAGCCAAAGTTAATAGTATACCTTGAGGTCACCTAAGATGGTTCTCCTACTGTGCGCTCAGTCTGAGGTTTAACTTTTAAGAGAACAATGTAACAACCAACCTTCCTTGCCTAGGGTTTCCCACGTAATCTACCTTTACAACCTAAGCTAATGCATACCTGTAATCTTGTATTATGTTCCCCCTCAATGCCCCTGACCCAGAGAGCAATGCATGTGAATCATTTGTTGAAAGCATCAAAAACAGAGGTTGAAAACAATTTTATAGAATCAACATCCACCATAGATGTTGCCTACAACATTTGGATATTTGTTCACAAAAAGAATGATGTTTGTAGTACTGTTTGTTGTCTGGGTCATTCAGGGTCAGTTAGAGCCAGTGACTTCCCTTGTAAAGTTCTGTTAAAGATGTCTGTAAAGTGTCCCTCACTCCTTCCCCGTGTGATACTTTCTGTGCTGTTTAATAAACACAGAGCAAGGGGCTGGAGAGATGGCTCAGCGGTTAAGAGCACTGGCTGCTCTTCCAGAGGACCCCGATTCAATTTCCAGCACCCACATGGCAGCTCACCACTGTCTATAACTCCAGTTACAACACCCTCAAACAGACATACATGCAGCCCAAACATCAATGCACATAAAACAAACAAATCTTTAAAAGATACAGAACAAATAAATAATAAAGTTCTTGGGGAGAGACGGCCACGGCTACAGATTCAAACTCGTACACCAGACGGAGGATGTGAGACACGGGGCGAATGGAGTCGAGAATCCAAATCTGGACCCGCTCTTGGTTAAATGACACCATGGGGAAGTGCTTTGATGCAACACTGATACATTGCTGGTGACTCAGAGGTTAGCATTGATGTTGCAAAACTGACCACAAGGCAGGTGGATATGAAGAGCCAGTTCCTATTGAAAACTGGGCAGAGTGGTGAGCAAATGGCGGTGGCCTGAATGTTAGGCCAGTGCTAACGTGTTAGCTCTGGAACCTGGCTGGCCAGTATGAAAGGCAGCTAGCTGGGTCTCAGCCATCCCAGCACAGACTCCACTCGATGACCCCAGATGGACCAGGGAATGTGGGTAGAGAAACCGTAACCCTGACCAGAGTCTCTCTCTTTCCTCCTCCATTTCATTGTAGATGGAACAAACTGGTTCCAAGATTCCTCCAAAGTGACCACTTAGCTGTTTTCTTAAACACTAGGCAGAATTAGACTTTTAGACATTTAAATAAAAAAAACAAACAAACTGATTTTCTTTTGTCAGGAAGCATGGCTCTAGTATCCGCTGGGATGTTTTCCTTGGAGGGGATGGTGGGAGAATTCTGATCCACCTACATTCACAGAGCCGCCTTGTTAAAGCAGAACACAGAGAGTGTTGGTTTTTCAGGCTGTCTGCCTCCATTTGCAGGCATCCACTAACTGGATTGTGGCTACAGGCTTCCAAGCAGTTGATCACCCCAAGTCTAGCTAGGGAGGGTCTCAGGTGAGCCCCTTTCCTGAGTTCGGCTGGCCCCCAATTCTGCAACAGCAAGGAGGAGAATGAGGAAGTGGCCAAAGAGTAAAGACATTGTGGCTGTTACTTATCTCATGATATAAAGAAAAGCAAGTAGTGTGTGTGTGGGGGGGAATCCCAGCACCAGAGTTTTCTACATCCATTCAAAACCCAAAGCACGGTTATGGTAGCTTACTCTATGGTCTGTGTTTTCTATACGGTTTATCCAGGAACTTATGGAGCCCCATCATTGAATAGTATGTACACAAGCAGTGTTAATTTACTATGTGTATAGTTTGGATTCAACATTCTTTTATTAAGATGACATCACACAGCACTGTCTTCCAGGCAAACAACTGCCAGGACATCTGCTATGCCCACGTGCAAACGATCGTCAGAGCTAGGCCTGTTGATGGTTGATGTCTCCCATGGTGTCTGGGTGTTTTTCAAGAATGAAAAAAGACAGAAAACTTCATCAAGTTACAAGAAGCTATCTGGGAGGGAACCTCACAGTGTGATTCTAGCCACTCCATGCCAATCTTGAGTCACATACTTTGGGATGAGGCTGGGGAGAGAAAGGCACAGCCTAAACTCTGAACGGACCCAGTGGGGGACCTTAGAATGCCCTTCAGGATCTAGGACTGTGGACCCCTGGACTGGCCTTAGGAGCTTACCTCATAAGAGTCCCCTCTCTCTTGGACAGACATGCGCTAGACTCTGCTCCCTCTCAGCATGAAGCAGCTAGAGCGGTCATTCCCCATTCCCCCAAAGTCTTTGGTGTCTATCTCTTGGGGCGGGGGGAGGGGCGGGGCTGAAGGCAAGTTAGAGGGACATAGATAGACAGGGAGAGCAAAAGCAGGCTGCCTGAGGTGGTGGCTTCTTTTTCCCAGAAGACATTAGAAACAGCGGGAAGGCACGGGGTAGGTATCCAAACAGAACCACCAGGGGAAAGAGGAGGACCTAGGGGCGGGATAAAATACCCAAGCCCCAGAAAGAGTCCTTTTGCTCACTCCCAGCCTTAGGGCTCCTCCCATCCCAAAGGGATAAAGCTGTTACTTTGTTACTTGCTGTTCATCCACTGTCTTTCGCAGATGTTTAGTTTAGTCCTTTGTTGCTAGCAACTCTCAGGCTCAGCAGCATGGTTACAAAGTGACCTTTTTAAACTAACTTTCCTCCTCTCAATTATAAGTGGTGTGGTGGATTGTCTTGGTGTCTGTGTTGAGAGAGGCCCCTCCCACCTAATTTTACAGGGTTCCTATGAGGAGGAGAGGAGAATAAGGAATTTGTAGATAGAAAAATAGTGGAAATAAGACAGACAGAAGCAGATAGCTTCAGGAGGACCTGGGTCAATACCCAATGGCCCCTTCTGTTTCTTCAAAAGGGCTTTTTATAACGATGCCAAGGGGCTGGGCAGAAGCATACTGCATAGCCAAGTGCAGATCCTTCCAAACACCTAGCAACCATGCATGTGGTCCAGCCATCCCCTTATGCAGCTCTGCTGGGTAAAGCAAGCCCAGATCTCACTAGGAAACTTCTGTGGGCTCCCCACACTGTGTCTAAAGTCTTAGCTGGCAAATTTTCCCTCTGGGCCCTGGGAAATCATGACAACATGTCCCTCCTCCCATGCCACAGGCATCTTCTGTGTCACACCGTGGTGTCGCAAACAGCTCCCACAGTCTGCCCGCTCTATCAAGGGTTGTCTTTCTCCCTATGGCTTCCCCCAGAGGACGGATGCCACGCCTTTATGGGGGCCGTGGGGACCTGACCATGTCTGCGGTGCCCATCTGTAGATGGGGCTGCTGAATGCGCCTTGAAGGAGTCTGAGCCTGTGTGTGTTCCTCAAGACCACATTTCCCTCCTAGTGTTAGGGACTGGCTAAGGGGGCATCACAGGGCAGATGAAGCCCGGGGACTGAGTACAGGGCAGCTGGATAACGAAGCGCCCGGGCTTTTGCTGTGCACAGCACTGAGAGAGGCTGGGAATGATGCTGAGTGTAGAGCCCTGGGGTCTGTATGCATGAGTGACTATCCAGCCCCATTGCTAAAAGTGAAGTTATGTCCTTATCCCAGCCTGCAGCTTCCCAACGCAACGGCTGCCTCAGAGCACTGGGGGAGGGAGGGGGGGTCCCTAGTTCTTTGGGAAACCAGTTCCCATAGCCTGCTTCCTACCCACAACAGCTTACTTTGGAACAGGCCCTCCGACTACACAGCATGCTGGAATCACACCCTCAGAGGATGGGAGGAGCCCTTGGGAAGAGCTCCAAGGTCAGGGGCCTGGAAAGGGAGAGCAGGGGAGCGGGTGTTTGTCAAGGGGAGGTGGGGACAAGCAGTGTGTGGTGACCACATGTGACTAAAGGCCTATTGGAAAGGGGGGGGGGGGCTGGTGGTGAAGTCAGGAGCCTGCTCTGTTCTGGGCTTGGGCTGTGCTGATTAGAGCCAAGAATCCACCAGTCCCCAGGAGGACTTCGTGGGAACGTCTGAAGGGACTGTCAGGGATCTTGGGGAGGGGACTGTCTAGCAAGGGGGTCAGCATGAAGGCCTCTTCTCTACTTTCTGGGGCAAGAGGGACTTCCTACCAATGATCAGCCACAGGGTGGGGACTTTGGGGATTTCTAACTTTGGGAGCCTCAGGGTGGGTAAGGAGGCTTTAGTCAGAGCCTCCACAAGTCTATACCTCCTTGGGCTCCTGGCTCCCCCCGAGCTGTGGATGGGACGAAGGGCTGCATTGGATGAAATCACCCCACATTGCAGGAGCAGCTGCCTCCCCCTTAGCTGCACAGGCTTGGCCTCTGTTTAAAAGATCGCCTGGGAGGGAGATCCATCAGTCAAGCTGGTGCTGACCCAGGATGTGTACTCCGTAAGACCGCAAGCTGAAGCATCCTCAGACCCACCTCGGAGCAGACCAGGCAGTAACAGAGAGGAGCCAACTTCTCTTGAGGCTGGACATTCCAGAACCACATCTGTCATCCCAGGCTGGTCTCTATCAGGAATGTCTGAACTGGACAGACCAGTAGACGGACGCCATCTCCACAGAACACAATGAAGAGATGAGGAGCTCAAGGGGCCACCTGCCCTGTCCACTTATCGGAAGGTGACCACTGAGGTCAGGCCTTTCCCCCTTGGGACCTTTCTGGGCTCTATGGGATGCTGAGAGGTACCTCTGGCTTCTGCACCAGGGTTGAAACAAGCCCCAAGGGTGACTGCCCATGTCTCCTGAGGAATAGAGAATGTAGTGGTAGCTCTGCAAGAGCGACAGCTGGGCTTGATGGAGCCGGACTCACCACCCTGACACGATCCACCGGACACGAGGCAGAAAGCACATCTTGTATTTATTCCCTTTGTCAGAGTTCTGGGAATCGCGATGAGAACATTGAAATCCAGCCCAGTCTACAACCCAGATAAAGAGTGACAGCAAGATTCTGGGCTGAAGGAGGGGCAGAGGTTACAGGGCAGGTCTCAAAAATGCTGATGTGCAGGGGTGGGGGTGGGGGTGGGGGTGGGGGGAGGACTCCCAGGGGTCCATGGGAAGGTGGGGGCCTGCTGGGATCAGCAGGCGATAATATGACTGTAGAACAAGCAGCCCAGGGTCTAGGCAGAGCCCACCGGGGCTCGGTGGATGAGGGCTCCACTGTCTACATAAGCAGTGGGAACAGTGGTTTTGGTGCCCCTAGGCAGCTGGGCTGCAGGGTTGACCTCTTTCTGACCCCAACTCCCTCCTGACCGAAAAGTGGAAGTAGACTGGATCTCCCTGCTGGGCTACCACAGACCCACCTGAGACCCCTGGGACATAGCTGCGTCCTGGAACTTGGGGAGGCACTAATTCCTAAACCCCTCTCCTGGGGCACTGCGCCCCAGCTTCTTGCACCCCAGTGGCTCCTTGTGCTTCCTTGCTGTAGCTGCCAACTCGATGAAATGAATGAAATGAAATGAATGAAAATTGCTGTTTTACAGATACGTAATGCTTTGCAGGATGAAGTGCGTCTTTACACTCATTAAATAAATACGTCCGTGTGAAGAGTCGGAGCAGAAAAGTAGACCGGTCCTCACAATGCTGATCCCCTTGAGCCTGACCAGGGTCCTCACTCCTCAGTCCTGCTCCATCTGGGCCTGTCAGCACCGAGCAGTGGCCATATAGCAAGCAGGCCCTTACTGTCCAGGACTTTCAGGCCTCTGGGTGGGAAACAGGGAAGGTGCTTGCCCACAAGTAGGGTCAGAGGCTGCGTCTCACTGGGGAGTCCCACGCCCCTACTCCATCTCCCTGGATGGAGTTACCAAGCGGCCAACTTTGCAGAACCATCTAGAAGCCAAATGGCTAGCTCTAGTGTGGCCAACAACAGAGAGACCCTGGAGGCTGTGGCCACCTAGCGGGTCTGGTGCCTCCAAGAATGGCAGAGGTCTTCCTAGGTCCTCATAGGCTGCTGAGGCCGGCCGGGTAAGTGCAACTGTTCTTTGTGTTCAGTCTGAAAGACCTAGAGGTTTGCAGGAAGGCTTCCATAGCCACAGGATGATCAGACCCTCCAAAGATGAGTGAGAAGCGCCCATGGGTGGCACATGGGCTGTATTTTGCCTTAAGGCATGTCCCTTTGATGTTGCAAAGCCAAGGACCGCAAACCTCTGAGTCCAGCCATTATTGCCGACAGCAGGTTTTCTGTAGACAAAACTCCACATATCCCTCTAGCAGGCCCCAGTAGGTTGAGACCAGAATAAATAAGGTCAGGCTTTCTCCCCTTCTGAAAGTCCTGTAGGGAAACAGTCTCCAGTGGATTTTGTAGGTGCTTTCAAAGTGGCTCAAATGCCCTTTTTCAAAGAACCTGGGACTGAGTCACGTGCTCGCCCTGCGGGCCCCTGCTGGGGAAGGACCTCCCCACAAGCTCCTCCTCTCTGTGCCGATGGCTGGGCAGGGGCTATTCACTGGAGGCTCCATATTCTGATGTTGCTGCGACCCACTGGAAAGGTCTCCCTCGAGGTTTCCGGTATTAACCCTCTGCATCTCTCAAGGCTGGGGACTCCTGTCTTCCACCACAGCACATAAGCAGACAGCTCATTGTCCCGCTCTGCCACCAGGCCTGTGGAAGTCGGTTCTGAAGCTGTATCCAACATGCACCGGGTGGCATCTCACAGAAGCCCAGTCTACATCCTGGGCAGAGTCCTGTCAGGCATGGTCTGAAGGAAGAAGAGACAGGAAAGTAAAGGCAGGCCCTGCCTACTCATGCCTGCCAGGCAAGCATTTACTACTGAGCCATCCTTCATATTTTCATTTTGGAGACAATGAAATGATTCTTCCCAGGACGCAGACTGGGGAAGGGAAAGGGACTAAAAACTAGAAGCAGCTGGCTAGAGGAGCCACATGATTGGGTTAGGATCAAGAGGCCCAGAGCTCTTCAAGTTTGTCCCAAAGTGGCCTGACACTAGCTTGTCCAGCCTGGAGTGGGAGGTGTAAGCCATCGAAGCCTGCTCACCTAGGTAAGCAAACAGGCCCTCCCCGCTACACCCACACACACACTGAGGGGACCACACATCCTGTCACCTCTAAGAGGGAAAAGCCAAGTTCAGGGAGGTACAATCACTTTGAGGTGGCAAAAATCCTTAAAGTCAGGGATATCGCCAGGCTGTGGTGGCAAACGCCTTTGACCCCAGCACTTGGGAGGCAGAGCCAGGCGGATCTCTGTGAGTTCGAGGCCAGCCTAGTCTACAGAGCAAGATCCAGGACAGGCTCCAAAACTACACAGAGAAACCCTGTCTCGAGAAAAAACAAACAAAACAAAACAAAAACAAAAAAACAAAAAAAAGCCAGGGATATCTTGTGGTGGTCGACCAACACCTCATTGGATGTCTTTCTAATACTGGGCTATGAATCCACACCTCTGGAGACTATGGAAGGTCCATCTGCCCTGTTCTCAAGACTATAGAGCACACTTCCACCAAGCGAGACGGAGCTGCCAGAGTCACAGAGTCGATGGGTCCCACAGAGCAGAGGCAGGGGGGCCCTGGGGACCCTACTGTGCAGGGTCCAGAAGTTTCCACCACAGGGCAGGGTTTCTACATCTATGGAATCATCAGCTATTTAAAACTACCAACTGAAGGTGTGAAGGGCCACGACACCTCAGCCAACCTGCTGCCCCCAAGGCACACTCACCTGTGAGTTCCTGCTCTGCAGTCCGGGGACCTGCGGGTCAAAGCAGAGAGGTTCAGGCTTTGTTGGAGGGTAAGCTCACCGTGGTGTCACCCCTACTGTCCACCATCTCCCCAAAGCTTCTGCTCTGGGCAGGCAAGGGCTCCCACAGGGGCTTTCCAGACAACCTTGCTTTTAAGGGAAGATGAATTTTAAGGAGCAAGTGTACAGGGAACAGTTATAGTTTTCTTTAGTTATAATAAAAGATAAATTAGATACAAAACTTTAGACTTACCAAGATAGATATTTTCTCCAATTTTGCCAGATGCAAATGGGTTAGATAGTGTTGTCGTAATTCTTACTTAATAACTGTTTTGTTGTATATAATCTTGCTATGTTAAGGTTAAAACCCTCCTTTTTAATTAGACAAAAAGGGGGAAATGCTGTGGAATAAATTCTCTTGTACACTGTAAAGATGCGTCACTTGAATTGGTTTAATAAAATGCTGACTGGCCAGGAGCCAGGCAGGAAGTGTAGGTGGGGCAACCAAACTAAGAATGCTGGGAAGAGGAAGGGTGGAGTCAGCAGTCACCAGCCAGATGCAGAGGAAGCAAGATGAGAATGCCACACTGAGAAAAGGTACCAAGCCATGTGGTTAAACATAGATAAGAATTATGGGTTAATTTAAGTGTAAGAGCTAGTTAGTAATAAGCCTGAGCTACTGGCCAAGTATCTATAATTAATATTAAGCCTCTGAGTCAATTATTTGGGAAGCAGCTGTTGGGTATTTGAGAGTGGCTGTGGAACACAGAAAAACTTCCACCTACAGTTACTTTATGTCAGGGCTGGAGAGGTGGCTCAGTGGTTAAGAGCACTTGCTGTGGGGGGGGGGGGCGAGTGGGAGGAGGGAAAAGAGGGATCTGGGGTTGGAATGTAAAATGAATAAAAAAATTTCTTAATTAAAAAAAAGCATATGCTGCTCTTGCAGAGGACCTGGGTTCAGCTCCCAACACCCACATGGTGGCTCACAACCACCTATAACTTTAGTTCTAGGGGATCCATTCTCTTTTCTGACCTCTTTGGGCTTCTGCACATAGGTAGTACACATATATACTCAGGCACACACACATACAAGTAAAATTTTATATACATATATATATATATATATATATTTTTTTTTTTTTTTTTTTTTTTTCTATAGTGGTGCATTGTGTCTCCAGCTCAGGGATCCTGGCACAGTCTGGCCAGATCAGTGGGGCCATGGGCCAGGGGGAGCAGTTCAGACATCGCTGGTATTGGCCACAAACTGAGAACATAAGGGCGGCTTGTAGGGAAGGGAAGAAGGTTTTCGTCAGGGGCTGAGCCAGGCTGTGAGCTGGCACAGGCTCCACTTAGCTTCATCCACTTCCTGAGTCCTTCCAATATTTCTAAACTTCCTGGCCATAGACTCTGCACTGTAGCCCATGTGCAGGATGTGGTGACTTCACTACTTTCTGGGCCTGTCCTTGGAGTACACAAAACTCCAGGCACATGGTCTTGCCCATGACTTAGAGCAGCATCAGTTGGCTTCCACAGAAATGAAGCATATCCCTTCTCTGGGAACTGAACTTGTATCCTTTAGAACATAAGTGTGAGTATGAGCCTTCAAAGGCTGAGTACTCTCCAGCCCATCCATGCCACCTCTGAATCTAGACTCCAGCATGCCCTAGAGCCTGGGAAATGAGCTTCTTGTCACTAGAGTGGCTCTATTGGAAACAGAGGGTCTAAGCCTCTTCTGGGAGGCTTCGGGCTCTTGCTGAGCATGCTTATGCTTTTAAAAGCGGCCCTTACATGAAATCTCAAAGAGTGTAGGAAGCTGTAAGAACCAAAGCATTTAGAGCAACAGAGTAGACGTGTCAATGAGTCTCATGCGAACCTTCATAGCGTCTGTGCAGACACCTGCTTCTGTAACCCCAGGCGAAAGCCAGCACCACCAGTACTACAGCGAGGATGCTGAAAACGACCGCGTAGTTCCTCTGCTTGTCGTTTTCCGGTGGGTTCTCTGTGCTCCTGTCATTGTTTCCAGTGGAATTTTCTGCAGGAAAGGGGAAATGGGCTGGGGATGTGGCTCAGTGGGTACAGGGCTCGCTGAGCTTACATTAAGCTCTGGGTTCAATCCCAGCACCACGTAAACTGGGTGTGGCGAAACACACCTATAATCCCAGCACTCCAGAGGTGAAGGCAGAGGATCAGTTCAGGGTCACCTTGGTTACACTGTGAGTTTGAGGCCAGCCTAGGCTACAGGAGACCCTGTCTAAGGAAAAGAAAGGTGGCCATGCGGTGGTGGCTCACACCTTTAATCCCAGCACTGGGAGGCACAGGCCAGCCTGGCCTAGAGAGCGAGTTCTAAGACAGGGCTACAAAGAAAAACCCTGTTTCAAATCCCCATTCCTCCACCCCAAAAAGAAAAAAAGGAAATGGGAACATGCCCAAGACTTAAAGACCTTGATGGGAGGTCTTTTCCATGGAAAGAAGTGGACAGCAGATTTTTAAAAAACTTCCTTCTCATCACTGTGTGAGTTTTAAAATCTCAGGCTGGTATAGGGGTGCTCTTTCAGGCAAGGGTCCCTGTCCTACTATGAAACTTGGAGCCTCGGTCAGTCCCTGGGCTTGCAAGGGAAGGGTATGAAAGAAATATACTCTTCTTGGGGTGACACTCTTTGATGTTTGTACAATACACGGGTACCCACTGTGTGGCAATTCTGTAGCACTGAGTATGCCAATACAGTGGCATCACTGACCCCAAAGAAGGTAGCCCCTCCTTATGCCACTGCACCCCAGTTCCTGGCCTCTTCTCACCTGCCTTCTCCTTCTGTAGACCACCTACCTATATGGGACACTTCCTATTCACAGAATCACCCTTCTGATTTCTGGGGCCTGGTTTGGTTCCTCACCTGGACTGGGAGAGCTATGACCTCTGGGGAGGGTCTTGTCTTTGTGGTCCATAGAGGACCTAGCCAGCAGCCACGCCCAGCTGAATGCCCTGAGGTGGGCACATGTTCAAAGGCAGAAAATGTCTGGGGAGTGCCCTGGTATGGCCCTCCATCCTTTCTGGAGGACATGGGAGAATACAGCAGATGGCAATTAATAATTTAGGTGTTGGCCCACCAGATGAATAATTCTCTGATGGAGGAACCCCATTCAAGCAAAGCTTATGGGGCCATTGACTCTGAACACTGTTGCTTCTGTCTCTAATTTTTCTCATGGGCCATTACATTTCTTCCCTAAAAACAGCTATGGTAGTTTCCCCATTGATTGTGTGCCTATCTCATGAATATATTCCATCTTTTTTGGGCACGCATATAGCTGTGGATGGTCAGGAAGATGATGTCTGCTTAAGCTGTATAATTTTGATGAATAGAAGTAATAATAGGTTTTTTTTATTATTCAGACTGACATAGGAAAGTAACAGTATTCTCAGTCATGGAAACAGCTAATTTTAGACTTTAGAGCAAATCCAAAATAGACTAATTGCCCATGGAGATGAACCGTACAAGGTGTCTGTTTGTTAAACCAAAGCCAGGCTGATAACATAAAGACATAAGCCCCTGCAGCAATTGACTTTCTGCACATACTCCTAACCTCAAGGTTCAGCCAACTGTTTATTGTTTCAGTACTGAATTTCAATGTCACTTTCTGTGATGACTCCCAGGCTATGTGCATGGCCAAGTGTTACTCACTGGCCAGTCAATGTGACATCCCTAGCCTGAGAGAAACTATGTGGTCAGAATGGCTTTGTTTCTTATTGTTTACTCAAGAAATGTTGTGTGACCCTGAAAATAGGATTCATATTTGTCCAGAGTTTTTTGCTGTAGTGGGACATGTGACTGAATGCATAGAGAAAGAAGTGTGTGGGAGAGAGAAAAGAGATGTGTGTCTATAGGATAGAGATGTATATGTGTAGGAGAGAGGTATGGGAAAAGAGAGAGATGTGGAAAGAAGCAGAGTAGCTATGGAGGAGAAAGAGCTGTGTAGAGAGATGGAGTAATAGCTATGTAAAGATGCATGTGAGAGAGAGATGTGTGTAGAAGAGAGACATAGCTCCGTGAAAAGAGATTTGACTGTGTAGAGATGTATGGCTGTGCAGGAGAGAGATGTATGTATATAAAGAGAGATATGCAGATGTATATAAAGAATGTAGCTTTAAGCCGGGAGGTGGTGGTGCACACCTTTAATCCCAGCACTCAGGAAGCAGAGGCAGGTGGATCTCTGTGAGTCTGAGGCCAGCCTGGGCTACAGAGCGAGTTCCAGGACAATTAGGACTGTTACACAGAGAAACCTTGTCTTGAAAAATAAAAAATAATAAAAAAAAGAATAAGAATGTAGTTATATAGAGACAGAGAGATTTTCAGAAAGAGGATTTTTCAAGATGAAGTAAAAGAGAAAGTTACCATCAGAAAGTGTGTGTTTCCTTATTTTCTCCTCAGACAGAAAAGTCTAGCCCTTGCCACATTCATGGATTTTTTTTTTTTTTTGCATACCCTCATGCTGCTTGGAGGCTGCCCCCCCTCCCCCTCCCCCACAGGCAGTGTTAAGTTCTGTGGCTCCTGAGGTGTACCAGGCCCTGCATAGCCTCAGTCATCACTGGTTAAAGAGCCCAAGAAACAGCTGCTGTGGATGACAGCCACGCTAACCATTTGTCTGGACAGTGAGTACAGGTTACTGTGATAAGCCTGAGTAGGAATCTCTATCCCTGCCTTCAGAAACCAAGAGCGCTCCTTGCTAATTTACGATACTGATCATCTGAAAGGAATCTATTCATGACTGGGCCTCTCCTATCCCACAACCTGGATGCTCCCTGAATCCCTGTACCCCGGCCTAGGCCTCACCTGCCTGGCTGATGCTGGTGAGGTTCTGGTGGAGAACCACATTCTCTACCCAGCAGCTAACATTCACATGGGTCAGCCATGGGATCCTCAAGGTGCTGACCACATCATATAGGCCCCGCTCATTCACGTAGACAGTGTTATTCTGCAGAGCCTGGTCTATCAGGCTGTTGTCCGTCCTGTTGATCCAGTACAGGTTGGGCTTTGGGTAGCCATTGGTGGACATGCAGGTGAAGGTGAGTCCCTGGCCTTCGGTGGGGTTGCTGGAGGTGCTGATGATGGGTGTGCTGAAGTTTGCTGCAGGGAAAAGGAGGCAGTGGTGAGGGAGGCTCAGACCAGTGGGGAAGCATCACCAAAGCAAAGCCAAGGAAGCTCATGCTGCCTGCGGGGCCGGATGCCCCACAGATACGGACAGCTAAATCTTCGCTGCCAATTTGACTGGACGAAACCCACCTGCTCTTAGACAAACCCCTAGGTATGTCTATGAGGGGGTCCAGAGGATTGACTGAATTAACTCCCATGATGCACTGGGAGAACAGATAAGAAGAGAAGAGGGGGCGCTAGAAGGGATGGTCCAGAGCACCGGCTACTCTTCCAGAGGACTTGGGTTGGATTCCTAGCACCTGCACAGACGCTCACAACCACCCATCTGTAACTCCAGCCCCACATGATCTGATCCCCTCTGTGGCCACCAGGCATGCACATAGTACACAGACACGCATGCAGACAAAACACCCATTCACATAAACATTTGAAAAGAAGGGGAAAAAGAGCTGATAGCCAGCCTGCCCTTCTCTTTGCATCCTGGTCTGCCGTGTGCTGAAGAGCCAGCCGCCGCTGCCACACGCTCCTGACGTCCCCTGCGCTGCCCTGCCTCCGTGCCTCTCCCTCCAGGATGGATGGCCTGAAATCTGAAACTATGGGATGTCTCTGTTCCTTTGTTGTCTGTGTCAGGCGTTTTGGTCACAGTGCTGCAAGACTTAATGTCATTAATGCAGCTAGTCATGGTGTGGGGGGAGGAGGGGTGTGAAGAATAACACTGAGCGTGGCGGGCTGTGACGGCTCCCACGCCAAACCTCTGATCCCTCAGGTGGGCCTAGTTTCCTCACTGGGGACATACTGCCTCCCCACCAAATCCTTGGTGGAGTTAGGCTTTCCCTTAAAGCCGACCTTATTTAGATGTCCAGCACTCTTTACTTCTTGTGTAGGTACACATTTGAGAACATGCTGGGGGTGTGAGGGGGCTGCATGTGCACATGTGTAGGGGTGCACACATGTAGGAGCGCACGTAGAAGCCGGAGGACAGCCTCTACTATTCCACAGCAGCTGTCTACTTTGTTTTTTCAGGGGGCAAAGGCGCTCACTGGCCCAAAGCTCAGTGGGCTAGGCTGGCTAGCCAGTGAGCCAAGGATCCACCTATCTCTGCCTCCCCGGTGCTAGGACCGAATGAATGCCACTGTGCCTGACTTTAGATGGGTGCTGGGACTGAACTAAGGGCCTCAGGTCAGTATGATAAGCACGCTACTGAATGAGCCATCGCCCCACTCCCCATTACCTCAGTTTTTAGTATCTACTTTGAGCTGAGTTGGGCCGTTGAAGACAGAGATGGCTAGATAGGCAGTTCTCTGAAATCAGGGGGTCTTTGAGTTTTGGACTCTGCTCAGATCAGAGCTGTGCAGGTAAACAGAAGCCCACCACAGAGACAGGCTGGCCTGGGGTTTCCTCAGGAATGTTCAAGAGCATCAGCCTGAGTAAAGCCCGTTCTCTGCTTGGAGGGTCTTACCTGCCACATGCAGCCTGACCATCTTTGTTAAGGTATTTCCTAACTCTGTAGACTCCCTAAACACTTGGCACGTGAACTCCTGGGTGTCCTGGGGGGTGACGTTCTGCAGGTACAGAGAGAAGTCACCCTTCTTCATGTTTTCCAGTGACAGATTGGCCCGGTTCTTGTAGTGGTTGTCTGCATACATCCCTGTAGACGCATTAGGCAGGTAGTAAGTCACCACAGTTTTGGGGTGGTGATTCTCGATTTGCCAATAGACATACAGATCACTCAAATTGAAATGGATTCCGTGGGGATAAACACAGCTGAGCTCCACATCGCTGCCCACCATCGCGTGGATTTCCTCGACTTCACTCTCTGCAGAGATTACAAAATAGCACAATTTATTACTCACTCACAATCCAAACACTAATCCTATCCCAACCCAACAAGGCAAGAAAGGAATTTATGACTCAGCTTCATTAGGAGGGTGGGTGAGGGTCTTGTATCAACTCAGGTGTAAGGTACAAGCTTCCACCTAGTGCCAACGCTGGTCCCTCCCAGGCTTTGCAAGAAGCCCCCAGCTCTTCCCAGAGGTGGCTTTTATGGTTCACCGTGCAAAGAGACCAAAAGGGACATTCTATTGACCCCAAGCAAGGAATGCAATGGGAAGTATAGAGTTTGGAAAAGCACTTCCCTTTATGATCTCCTACCCTGTATATCAACCTAGGTGTGGTCCCCGCTCTCTCCAATGGGCTGTGACGAGGGCTTCCCTAATGCCCTGCATCTATGCCTTGCCCAGCATGAAGCGTCCCAACTTACCAGCCCGCAGGCTGCTGAAGAGCAGCAATAGCAGACCAGGACTGGAAAAGAACCCTCCTGAGAGACAAATGAGACGCTGCTTCTTCCAAACCGGCCGGCTGGTTCCCAAGGGCAGGAAACGGCGACACCTGTCAGAGATGTGAACTCCCTGTAGAAGGACCCTTGGCTGGTGTTCCACAGAGACCCCAGAGAATCCAACCAGGACCATACACCTCCCTTCCCCCCACCCACAGCAAGTCCCCAGAGCCTGACAGGCCCCCACACGCTGAAAGACAGTTGATTTGTGTGATGAAAAAGGACACTGAGAACCACTGCTGAGCCGTGTCTCCTCCCCGTGACCTAACTTTCCTGAAGAGGAGGAACACAAGACTGTAGGAAACTGCATCTGAGGTGATGATGACATGGAGACACCTGGTGGCCCCAAGGGAGGCATCCTCCAGGTGAGGGGCAGAACCATCTAAAGCCAAACTGGGTGGGATTCCACGTTTCAGACCCTTGGTGGCTGGGATGCTTCTCCCCAGACTCTCGAGAGACTTCGTGTCCTGGGAGACTCAGCCTTGTCCTCTCCTCTTACAAGCCACACAGAAAGCCTTGCCAGTGTGTGTGTGGGGGGGGGGGGACGGACATGAGGGGGTGGGAGAGTGAGTAGGGGGTGGGGAAGGGGAGGCCCCTCACCCTACTCTAAAGCAACCTTGAATACTTTAGCTAGCACTTGCCCAGTCTCGCAAGACTGTCTGCTCTATGCAGGCGCTGCTTGGAGTTAAGACCTTACAGTGCGGCATAGCCGCTTTTCGGGTGTCCATGCACCTTCGACATCTGAAATGTCACCCTCCCTCAACAGCAGTCCTGAAACTGCTCCGGAGATTGTCGCAAGAGAACCCCTTCTTCGTCAGTGGCGGGCAAGCCATTGTGCCTCCGTCCTAGGGATCCCCCACACACACACACAAACTCAAGCCAGTCACTGCCCATCAGGGACTCCACAGCCTGCACGTGCTTCCCTTTTCTCTCCCTGGAGACTCTGTAGGTAGGACACCTGTGGACAGAGGGTCTCACCAAGTAGCCAAGAGAAACGGGGTATCCACTTGCACAAGTGCCGAGGGGATATTGTAGCAAAAAGCCGGAGTGCAAAAACTACCACGCACACACCCTTCCCACTTCCCCCTGCCCAGCTGGAACTGTGAAGTATGCCAAGTGTAGCGAGGAGGCGCCCTGTCCCCAAGTGGTGGGTATCAGCCAGTCTTTGAGGTAGCACACATCCTTCCTTCTGGGAAGTCAGCAGGGAGAAGGGCGGCGGCGAGTAAGCCTGTGCCGGAGACTGGTGTGAGTCTTCACCTTCAGCCTCGGATTTTGCTCTCCAGCCTCCTCCCACGAGCGAGCGGCCCGCCCACGCGCCCCGGCTGGTCGGCGGTACAAGCCGGTTGGCCCCGCGCCGCCCCCTGCCGTTCATGCAGGCAGGTCCAGGTGAGACTGGGGAACAGGGGACATCCGCGCCTCGATTGGGCCGCTGCGCTACCGTCGGGCGCTCTGAGCCCCGACTCCGGGTGGGTCCCCGGCTCCAGCCCACGGCTCCCCCATCCACCACCACCCCACTCCACTCACGGGACACGATCGCGAAAGGACTCACTTCGGCAACATGGTGCGCGCGCAGACTCCGGGCTGCTGGACCCTCGGGGCGCGTAGAGCTGCAGCTGCCGGAGTCCCGGAGTCCTCGGGGGCCACGGAGAGCTGGGACTGCCAGGACTCGGGGCGCGGAGATCTGGGGCTGCCGAGACTTGGGGCGCAGGAACCGCTGTAACTGCGCTCGCTAGCGCTACGCGTCTGGCCCGGTTGGGTACAGCCCCAGATCCCCGCCCTCGGCCCGTCCCTCCCGCCACAGCCTCGAGGGGGCGGGAGGAGGCGGGAGCGGAAGGTCTCACTCGCTCAGGCTCCCCGAGAGCCTCTGACTGGGCAGGGACAGATCCCGCTTGTCGGCGGGGAGGAGACAAGGGCCTGAGTTACAGGTGTGAGGGCATAGGATGGTTTGCAGATCCCGTCCAGCTCCAAAGGACGGGCGGCACCGAGGGTACCGGTGGGAAGACACAGCACTCAGCTGCTGGCCCCCCGACATTGCCCAGAACATGCCGGGTCAGGCCGCTGCATCCTTCCTCTAGAACTCTGTGTCTTGCACAGGATGAACCTGGGTTCAGAGTCCCAGATCCCCGACTAAGCACCGGAGATAAGTGGAGAACCTAAAGACTAGGAATTAATGAGTGGAAGGCAGGCAGGTGGCAGAGGAGTGAGGGCCAGCGGGAGGGAGGAAGGGAGGGGAAGCAGGGGCTCCTCTCTAGTCCAGCCCTCCTGTCACCCAACTATTTCCCAGTCTTCGAAGGTTTGGTGAAGCCAAACATTTGCCCAGGAAGACGTTGAAGAGCCTGGGTTGGTGTTTCGTTTTTTAACCTCAAAAGCCAGGCAGACCTGGCAATCCTGTTCCCAGCCTTATGTTGCCTGGCACTCAATCCGGGAGCGGCCTAAGGGGGTCACAGGTGCCGACCCCTAGGCCTGAGTCTAAGGACTCCCCACATCACTCCATTCCATGCTTTCTCCCCTGCTCCAGCTGCCAGTGAGTTGAGAATGTGGAGGCCAGGAGGGGGCAGGTTCCCTCCCAATCCCACCCACCCCGACTCATGGAAAGGGCCTGGGCACAAGACTGATAGAGAGGATGCTATGGCAGCCCACCCCACCCTCAACACACACACACACACACACACACACACACACACACACACACACACACTGCTTACCACTTGAGGTCTGCTGATGTGTTCCTCACCAGGCAGGAGGGATGTGCACTGTCACCGTTTTATCTCGCCAGCTACTGATCAGGAAGGAGCAACGAGCCATCTGACCCAAGCCCTAAGGTACAGGAGGCATACTCCCTTGACTCCATGCCTCTTGGAAGGATGTCGTAAGGTCAGCAGAGCTTTAGTGGACACTGTTAGAGTCCTAGGTAAGCACCACAGATCTCGGCTGGTTGGTGGCGGCGGCGAGGGCACACACCTTTAATCCCAGTACACGGGAGGCAGAGGCAGGCAGGTATCTCTTGAGTTCGAGTCCACCGTGGTCTACAGAGTGAGTCCCAGGACAACCTGGGCTACACAGAGAAACCCAGTCTCAAAAAACTAGAGAGAAGGAAAAGAGACCGAAATCCTTGGCTCTTGGCAGTCACCATCAGGGAGCAAGCAGGCAGGCTGAGGCAAGCTCCAGGGAACAGAAGAGGCGAAAGGGAGGTGGTAACCAGAGCTGCTGAGGGAAGCAGCCTGGGAGGGAGGTTTGGAGGCCCTCCTGAAGGGAGGGGCTGCCTTCTTTTTGTGCTAGGAGAAACAGAAGTATCCGAACTTGACCCCTGGGCTCTGGGAGAGACAATCCAGGAGTCTTGCTGGGTACTGCCTTGGGTTGGTGGCCTGAGTTGTGTCCCCATCTCCCCACACTAGGTTGGCAGCAGCTGAGTGAGGGAGGCTTCATCAGAAGACGGTGTTGAGGAGTTGCCCTGGCATCACTGGGCAGATGAAGAGGATGGGTACTGCTGAGGGGTAGTACCATGCCCTCTCCTGGCCAGAGGCTCCCCAGTTCCACTCCAGAAGTACAGCCCTGTCGCTAATCTCAAGACTCTCTCTGATTGGATAGACCTGACTTGACATCAACCTCTGGGCCCATCACTGATGCCCTGGGACCCGAACAGCACCCCCAACTGGCTGACACTTAGGGCACTCTTTGTCTTGTGTCCACCTGGGTGACCAACCCTCAACCCCATACCCAACAGTTCTTCCTGGCAGACAGTGGGAAGCTATGGTTGGAGGGGCTTTCGTGGCAAAGTTGGACCATGCGATGGCTAGCAAAGTGGCAGGGACTGGAGGTCTTCAGAAATGGGTGCCCCGCCCCCCTCCACATCTGGGATCTCAGAAAGCCAAATGCCGTTCTCTAGGCAGAGGGATCTTAGCAGAGCAAGGAAGTGAACTGAACCTCAGAAGTGGACACTAGGCAGAGCTGGGCAGAGGAGGAGCCCCCGGGAGAAGGGGACGAGACGCCAAGGCAGGAGACAGTGGCAAGTATGTGGCTGGGCTCAAATCCCACCTTTGCTTCCTGGCCGTTGTGCACCATCAAGTAAATTACTTAGTGCTGGCAACACAGGGACACTGTGAGCCTGTAAGACAGAGGGCCTCAAGCTGTGGTCACGACCAACTTGAGGGTCAAATGATCCTTTCACAGGGATCACCTAAGACCATCAGAAAACACAGATATTTACATTATGATCCATAGTAGTAGCGAAGTTACAGTTATGAAGTAGCAACACATAAAATTCACCACACCATGAGGAACTGTATTAAAGGGTCACAGCACTAGCAAGGGTGGGAACCACTGCTGTAAGACACTGAGTAGTCAATCCTGAGTTAGTGCACACCCTGACACTACTACATGGGTCCCATGCAGATAGACTTCTGCTTTGATTTGGTTTTGAGAAAGGATCACTCCAGGCTGGCCCCCAGTTCTCAGTCCTCCTGCTTCTGCCTCCCTGGTGCTGGGATTATAGGCATACACCACCATACCCTGCTCACACACATTATTTTAAGGCAAACAGAGCTGGGAGACTGTGGCTGGGGCATAGTTTTGGCTTTGCCTTTAAAGGTGTCTGTTCCTGGCAAGCAGATGTGGGAAGGCTGGCGGTCGGATGTGAGTTCCAGTAGACATCGTATATTCATGCAGACTTGGGGCTCTCTCTCTCTTTTTTTTTTTTTTTTTTTTTTTTTTTTTTTAATTTCATGGCTGAGGACCAAACCCAGGGCCTTGCACTCTACCACTGAGCTAAATCCTCAACCCCTTTAGACTTGGGGCTCTCAAGGTTTCCAAATATGATGGAACAAAATGTGGGAAGTGTGTAGCCTCAAGTGTCTGCTGGGTACTCAGAGACCAATGAACCTTCTAGCAGGGCAGCTTGGCCTTGCCACATCCCTGGAGACCACGACAACAACTGCCTTTAACATCACAGACATTTGTGGATACTGAGAGTGATTCCTGGCTGGAGGAAGTCACTCTTTTCTCTTAGGGTCTGTCCACTTCCTAGGGGCAGCTACAGCTAATCATCTGTGTCTCTTTCTCACTCACACACACAACAGCTCTGGGAGCTAGAGAGATGGTTCACCACTGCCCGGCCACCTCACTTTTTTTTTTTAAAAAAAAGAAATGCCTTTAATCCCAGCACTTGGGAGTCAGAGCCAGACAGATCTCTGTGAGTTTGAGGACAGCCTGATCTACAGAGTGAGTTCCAGGATAGCTAGGACTGTTACACAGAGAAACCCTGCCTCGAAAAATCAACCAATCAATCCAATAATAAGTAAATTTAAAAAAAGCATGAATTTGTGGAGATCCATGGTACTGTAAGCTTGGGTAGGAGTGGCTGACATTCTCTCCAGAGCTCTTGCCACATTTATCTGGTTGGTAGTGGTCATGGATTTATGCTTTCTGCTTCTACTGCTTGATCAGGTGACCTGGGTGGGTAGACCCCTGGCCTAAGCAGGAATTCCTGTAACCTGTGCTCACATACACACAGGCCACAGAAGATGACTTACAGGAGTGGGGTCTTGAGACTCGAACTCATGTCATTAGGCTTGGGAGCAAGCATCTGTATCCTTGAACCGAACCACCTTACTGGCCCCAGAATTGCCCGAGACATGGAGATGTCCTATCTACTGACCCAAGACAGCTCCTCTCCTACTTCAGCGTCCAACACCGGTCCAGTCTCCTTTCAGAGCACTGCCCAGAGCAAGGACAGTGCCAGTACGGACCCGGTGGGTCCTGAGCCCAGCTGCAGTGCTCAGGCAGTTTGAGTCTCTTCGGCGTCTGAAGTCTACATCCGGGGTATGTGGGGGAATGGTTCCAGCCAATCAGGATTCACCACACATTTCACAAACTGGCCAGTCCACATTTCCCAGTGGATTCAGCCTCATCGGAACACCAACAGCCGAGAGCTGTTGGGAACCCACTTCTGCAAGTTCCCACTGTGTTAGGAGGACCCAGAAATCGAATGGTTGGCTCACTAGATGTGAGCTTTAAGCGATGGTTTGGGTCACTTTGGGTAGCAACAGGAGGGTGAGTGATTTCAGCCATCAAAGCAAATGGCAGGTGATGAAGGTGCTATATGACCACGGCAGGACATCAGGCATGCATTGTCTTACCACTGTGACATTTATTCTGTGGCAGAATAAAGGCCTCACTCTCACACACCACACCAAAACTCCACCAGTAACAAGCCTATATTTGAAAAAACTTCACAACAGGTACACACACACACACTTTTTTGGAGATACATGGCGGGCTATCCCACCAGGATCTTGTCCACAGAAGTGGGAGCCTCCCATCCCCACAGTGGGCTGCGTGGGAGGCATCGTGGGAACTGAACAGGAGAAACAGGCAAGCAAGCAGAAAAAAACAACCTGCCCAGAGAAAAGGCCATAGGAGGAAGGCTGCTGTGGTTCTAGGAAAACCTCTTCTTTCATTGTATCATGATTCATTTGTAAAGAGGAAGTGGGTTCTGAGAAAAATACTTGAAATACTCTCTCAGGGGGAGAAGGCAGTTCTTCACCAGGGGGTCGTCTTTCTGGGAGGCCATCTTGGCTCTGGTTCTGACTTGGCCTTCCAAGGACTGTTGCTCCTTTGGCGTCAGGGCCAAGTGTTTGCTAGCAAGGAAAGAGTCACCTGTTAGAAATGCAGCCTGGGCTGGGGATGGGGTGGGGTGGGGTGGGGAGACAAGATCCCCACAAGGTAAAGGTTGCCTGTAGCCTCTAGGGTGAGTGCCCTCAGGAGGACCTACCAGTGTCTCCACATCTTAAAGCAGAGTAGGAAGTGAATGGATGGAGTGGGAACAGGCAGGGTTCTCAAAAACCAAACCTCTAATATCTCCCTTTCAAGACAGTATCTCACTATGTGGCTCTGGATGTCTGGGAACTTACTATGTAGACCAGTGAAATCCATCTGCTTTTGCTGGGATTAAAAGCAAAGGCATGAGCCGGGCGGTGGTGGCGCACGCCTTTGATCCCAGCACTTGGGAGGCCAAGGCCGGTGGATTTCTGTGAGTTCAAAGCCAGCCTGGTCTACAGAGTGAGTTCCAGGACAGCCAGGGCTGTTACGTAGAGAAATCCTGTCTTGAAAAACCAAAAAAAAAAAAAAAGCAAGCATGTGTCCTACTTCCCACTACACCCCAGCTGAGACCTCTGACCTTTGATTCAGCCCTGCATATCCCCTTTTTGGTGTGAAGTGGGAGCCTAGAAGCTGCCAGGAGTGGATGTGAGCCGTCCCAGGCAGTGACGCACACAGAGCAAGGGTAAAGATCAATGAGACGCTTCAAGGATGCACAGGCACTGTTCCCAGGAGGCCTGACAAGACAAACCCAGCTTGCACAAGTGGGACGCCCATGCCCCAGGGGCTCCTAGAGCATGTGAGCTTCGTCCCGGAGTCCCCCTAATATATGACACCTAGCACCCCCTTTCTGTGTGCCCAGCCCCACCCCACCCCCGTACAGTTAAGGACCATCTCCATCTTTCTGGGGCAGACAGAAGCAATGAAGAGCATGGTAGTAAACATGTCCTCTTCTTTCCCTCCATCCTACCCTGTCTTCATGTGGACGGTGGTCATGTGGAGGCAGCCAATACACAAGCTGTCTGTGAACTTAGCCAGATAATTCCTACTCCAGTGGGCATGAATCCTTCACCCCACTGTGAAGCCACCCTGTGTCCTCCAGGAGCCAAGGGACCCTACGTATTAGGTGCAGGTGCACCCAGCCTTCAACTTCCTTTGGGGGCCCTAAATCAGAAAGGAGGTACCTCAATCAGAAAAGAGGTGGGACGGGGGCCCAGGAAGAAAGAAGCTGTCCCTCCATGCTCCAAACCTGGCAGGACCCCATAGGGGGCCAGGTGCCTCTCTTGCAAGTCACATATACTAGGATTGGCTGGACTATCTGTGATTACTTTTTTCTTTTCTTTTTTGGTTTTTTTTGAGACAGGGTTTCTCTGTGTAGCTTTGCGCCTTTCCTGGATCTCGCTCTGTAGCCCAGGCTGGCCTCAAATCACAGAGATCCACCTGCCTCTGCCTCCCGAGTGCTGGGATTAGAGGCGTGCACCACCACTGCCTGGCCAGGGATTACTTCTAAAGCATGTTTGTTGTTTGGGAATAGAAGGCCTGTGTGTGATATACCTGATGTGTGACATGTCTGTGTGTGACAGGCTCATAGCTAGCAGTAGAGCCTGGCTCCTTTTGCCCATTGTCTAGCTCATTCACTGTCCCTCTCCTGGCCTATCCCACAGTATCTATTGGGAAGGGACGGCAGGCAGGAGACCGTACCTTACTTAGAAGCATCCAAAAAGAATGTTTGGGAGCGTTATGTCTCCTCAGTTCTACCTCAACCCAAGTCCTGAAAGCATCCAGGTGAGGGAACCCGGTGATACCTGACTGGCATAGTGACTAGGAGTCAGGAGAATGCTGGGATGCAGGGGTGGGTGGGAAGTTTCCAGAAACTCACTATAGGGCAGGAAAGGACACGACTTAGCAGTCTCGGAAGACACAAACTGGCTCAATCTACACACAGGTCTGTGAGCAAGTGGGTGTCTGTGTGTGGGTGTCTGAATGCGTTAGGGGGTTGCGTCAGTATATATGAATGAGTGTGTGGGTGTGAGCATGAGTGTGTGCAGGGCAGGAGCTTCAGAAAGCTGGGTGGGGGTAACTGGCCTGCACAGTTTGAGAATGTGTCCTGAGGCCCATGGTTAGGAGTCTGGACTTCCCCCTGAGGGTGAGAGAACTCTTGTTCAGTCCTGAAGCAAGATCAGGAGGAAGGGAGAGTCCCTTAGTGCATGGGGACATGCTGAGTCCCATTGTGTCCAGGGTTGTGGTGGACAAGAGGTTGCTCAGACACTTCCGGTTGGAGCATGGAACTGCGTAGGCCTGGTTCTACCAGAATGCACGGTTTCCTCTGCCTCTGAGTCTTTACCATCCCCTGCCCTGAGAGGTACCTCTTCAACCCTGGGATGTTGCTCCACACCCGCACAGCATTCTGGAGGACTCTGCCGCGAATATTCTGGAGGGTCACAGGCTCCATCTGTGGGAGAAGAGGGGGCTGTGGGTCAGCGTGACACAAATGCAGTCTCCTCCCCGTGGGACACACATAGTCAGAAGACCATCTAGGCTGGCCATGCCTCCTCTGTGGCACTGCTCACAGGGCACTCAATTTTCCTTACAAGACTACGGAGAACTAAAACCTGGAGACCTCCTTGATCAACTCTATAAAAAACACTTTCTATTGCTTCACTGAAATGGGTAACTTTCCAAAACACTGACCTCTGAAAAGACAGAAAATCTCTGGGCAGTGGTAGCACATGCCTTTAATCTCAACTCTTGGGAGGCAGAGGCAGATGGATCTCTGAGTTCAAGGCCAGCCTGATCTACAGAGTGAGTTCCAGGACAGCCAGCGCTACACAGAGAAACTCTGTCTCAAAAAATTTAAAAAAAAAAAGCCAGGCGGTGGTGGCGCACGCCTTTAATCCCAACACTCGGGAGGCAGTGCCAGGCGAATCTCTGTGAGTTCGAGTCCAGCCTGGTCTACAAAGCGAGATCTAGGACAGACTTCAAAGCTACACAGAGAAACCCAGTTTCAAAACAACAAAAATAAAAATAAAAAATAAAAAAAAATTAAATCTTCATAGATCTTCTTCTTCTTCTTTTCTTCTTCCTCCTCCTCTTCTCCATTTTTTTTTTCTTTTTTCTTTTCAGGGAGGCAGGAGTGAAGACAGAGTCTCACTTACCATATAGCCCTGGCTGGCCTGGCACTTACTATATAGACCAGACAGGCCTCGGATTCAGAGATCCTCCTCTTCTGATAGGATTAAAAGTAAAATCATGTGCCATTGCGTCCAGCTCACAATTTTGTTTTGTTTTGTTTTTTAAAGCTGTACCGAGCAATACAATTTCATAGAATCCTTTCACCACGTAAAATATTTCTATGAACCAGATTCAACACAGAAACAAAAACCTGACAAGGATCCCACAAAAGAGAAAACCACAGACCAACCTCCTCTCGCACTTGTCGACTCAAAAAGTCCTACCTATAAAACACTTTCCGCAGGCTTCAGCCACGGGCTAAAATAACGTACCATGGTCAAGTGGATTTTCCTAGGAATGCAAGGATAGTTCATTCCCAGCAGCTCTAACCATATGCTAGAGCCCATTAATGGATGTGGGGAGGTGGGGGTGGGGAGAGGTGATCTGGTCATCTCAAATATTAAAAAGAACATAGGATGCTGCACCTTTAATCCCAGCACTTGACAAGCAGAGCTTCTCATTCCTGATTGATTTTTCTGTCTGAGTACCCAGGGAAATTGTCTGGTGCCTATGGATCCCCACCCTCTCAACTCCCGCAGTAGGCCAAGCTCCCCAGCCTGCCGTTGTATCTCCTCCTGGGAGGTGAGGACACAACAAGCTTCTTCCTTCCTCACTGCCTCTCATCTCCTATATTCAAGACTATCAGTCATTCCTCCTCACCCTCCACAGCTATCCCTGACACACTGGCCCGAGTCAGCTCGGAAGGGAACTGAGCCCTGGGCCCCGCGGGGTGGCCACACTGATGGGTGAGAGTTCAGGTAAAAAGGGGCGCAGTCTGTCCAGAATGAGGGCACACAAACTCATGGGAGTGCATGCAGTGGACATGCATGTCATGCGGCATGTGTGGTGGGTGGAAGTGGATGTGTGCAGGCTGAGAGGGCAGGGGAGGAGGGGACATGGATCTGGCTGTGACTTGCATGCACAGAAGTAGTGTAGGAGGAGGGGGTTGCCCCTGTAGGGGCCAGTGTCCTGAAAATCTGCAGTCTAGTGTCTCAGGTGCCCAATGTCCTTGTGGCCCCCGCACACACGAGGGCAGCAGAGGCCTCAGGAGGGAGAGTCCCAGAGCTGGATACAGGCTAAGCTCCTACCCCCAGGCGCACTCACCTGGAGGAAGCGGGTTGTGGTGACTTGGTCATCCTCAGTCAGCAGCAGACTGTCCACAAACAGCCAGAAGAAAGGCCGCTGACTCCCTGGGTGTGGGCGAGCATACTGCAGGATCCGGTGGAACTGGAACATGTACCAGCCTGTCATGAACCAGGGGGAGGGCCAGTTCAGATGGCGAGGGCCAGGACTATAAACCTTTGCAGATGCTGGGCACCTCTGCTCTCCCATTGTGGAGATGGGAACATGAGTGTCCGTTTAGTCTAGAACTCACCCATCCGCACACTGAGCATGTGCAAGTTCACCTGTCAGTTATAGCCCAGGGAAGCTAGTTCTAAAATGCAGGGTGTGAGATTTCTGCCCTGTCTGAAGGCTGAGGGGGCATGAGGTGATGCGGAGACAGAAGAGAGGACAGGGTAGAGGAGACAGGGTTGAAGACAAGATTCTCAGGTGATTGGAGCTGAAAACAGGCCATTTCTTGAAACTTACCAGGGCAGCGGTCACAAGAGCGACCTAGAGGCTGTGTTGAGCCATACACGAGGTCAAAGGGGCCCCATCTCTCCACCTAAGGAACACACACATGGTTATTTATGGGATAAGGATGGCTCAAAGCTAAGTGCTCTCCCACCGGTGGCCAGTATTAGGGCCTCTGCACCCCACTCATCTCCCCAATGATGTACCTTGTGGGTGACCCAAACAGACCTCCTAACTAAGCCTTGGGGCCCACTTAGGCAGAGATACCCAGACACCAGTGGCTCTCAGGAGAAGCCCAAACAGTGGTAGCCTGAGAACATTCCATATCTGAGATTCTTCCTCAGATAACTGTTGCCTTTAAAGGGGGGCGGGCAGTCCTGGAGGGAGAAGACATGCTATTTCAGCCTGCGAGATTCCATATCCTTCTGGGAAACGGGATTGTGCTGGGGTCGGTAGCTGGGAGCAGCAGGCAGCAGGGGGGACATTATCTGATGACCATAAACAGTTCCCACTTAATAAGCAGATGGGGTCACTAGCTGGTCAGTTAGGAAGAAAATGAAACAGTCAGCCCCAACTCTGCCCCAAGTGCAGACCAATAAGGATTCTTCCATTTACCCAAGTGGCCCAAGGTCCCTCTCCAGAGCCCAGAGAACTCCTGCTTCATCAACTGCCTATCTAGCCCTGGGTATTCTTTTAAGAAAAAGTTCTGCCTGGCAGGGGTGCACCCCTTTAATCTCAGCCCTTGGGAGGGAGAGGCAGGTGGGTCTCTCTAAGGCCAGCCTGGTGTGCAGAGCAAATTCCGGGACAGCCAGGGCTACAGAGAAATCCTGTCTTGAAAAACCAAAAAAAGAAGAATTATTTAGAGAGACAGCTCAGAGGTTAGGAGCACTGGCTGCTCCTCCAGAAGTCCTGAGTTCAATTCCCAGCACCCACACGGTGGTTCACAACCATCTATAATGAGAACTGATACCCTCTTCTGGAGTACAGGCACACATGCAAACAGAACACTGTAAACATAATAAATCTTTAAAAAGAAAAAAGAAAAGGAAGAAAGAAAAAAAAAAAAGGAGTTCCTAAGATATCCAAGCATGATTTCCCCAATCTAGAATAGGCCCCCATTTTCTTGGAATTTCTCTCAGTAGTGGCCTGACTTCTAAATTAGGCCCCAGCTTCTTGGCTCTTGTGTTCTCTATGTCCCCAACTTCTCTACCTGGGATCCTACAGGGGCAATGACTGGTTGGGATCTGGCCAGAGGGAGTGGTCAGGGTTCTGGGTTAAAGACCAGCACCCCAACTGTCTACAGTAAGGAGGTCCAAATGCAACCCGGCCCCTCCCCCCTCCAGTGCCCCCAGGAGGAGCGGAAGAGGGTCCCACACAGGGACAAGACAACACCAGATTTGCATTTGGAAGATGTTTTCAGACAGTTGTGGTCTGCAGCTCAGCTCCAGACTTGTAACAATGGGAGGGTGGGGTGGGGTTGAACCTCCCCACCCATGCATATCCCCCATCATAGGCAGCAGAGACTAGCCATGTGGCTTTCCAGACGGCTGGCTGCTGGCCCTGATCAGGGCCGAGGGCCAAGCAGAGGTCAGAAAAGCATTCCACTCCTACCTCCCTCTGTGAGGCATAACAGTGGTGACCTTCCTGGGGCTGGCCCCGCCAGAACCCCATACCAGAACCCCATGCTGGTCCAAGCAGGACATCGCACCCTGCATGCTCCTTCCTGTCCCTCCAAAGCTCCCTTCCTCCCACCCTCCCCCCTCCCTCCCATTCCCCCTCTCTCCTCATTCTTGCTCCTCCCCCCTCCAGGCCCCATAAGGCCACTTGCACACCTGGCCTTGGCAGCCCCACGCCACCCCCCAACTTACATCTCTCCTCACAACATTCGTGACATCTTCCAAGTACTTCAGCCTTCCTCCTTCAGAACCAGAACCTCTTTCCAGAAAGCCCAAACTCTCTAGCTCTGGAGGGAGGACAGACAAAGATGGATAGAGAGCAGACATGGGCTCTGTCCCCGCAGAGTCGGGGATGGATCCATGACAGTGCAACTTTCCTGTCATGGAGCAGCAGCTTGATCTTTTCCAGTTATCAAGAGCCTAGGGCAAACGTCCTGCGTGTTGGTTTATGAAAGTCAAGAAATGTATTGCAAAACTCTGCATTTCTGAACCATGCTCTCACTTGCTGGCTCAGACAACCAGTGGGCTGTGACATTTATGTCCTCTTTGAATCAAAGTGGTGACATACAGAGCAGGTGCATTTCCTTCAGACCCCAAGAATTAGAGCTTGGGCAAGTTGAGCCCTTGCTGGGCGTCCTTAAGGTATAGTGATACAATTATACCCTTGTATACCACACGGGGCCCTTGTGACACACTGTGGGGTCACTTGGACACTCTCCTGGTATCCTGAGTGGGATATGATTTAGCCAGAGAACAGAGTACCTTTCGGGCTCTGAGCTTGCTAGGCACATGGAGGTCAGAGCAGTCTAAGGGACAGGACTCAGGGAGAAGAATAGCCAGGTTGGGAGGGAGATTCAGGTACAGAAAGAGAAGACAGGAAGGTGTGGAGACTGGGGAGCCAGTGCATGATTGGGACAGGGCTGCCAGAACCCAGCCTCAGTATCAACAGTAGTTCCCATCCACCCTGGCAGGCTTGCCCCTTCCCCATTCAATGCTGCCTCCTCCTGTTGGGGAACTGGGTTCTTGTCTGGGTTCCAGCTCTCTGCCATTTTTCACCTTCTCTCCTGGTTGGGCACACAGTTGGGGCATTTCTTTGGATATCATACCCTTTCTGAGATAGTCAGTTCTCTCAGCTCAAGGTGTCTGAGGAAGAAGTTCGACAGGCATTCTATTCTCAATCCCTGCTCCACATCTCGGATGCCCAGGGGTAGCCTGACAGCCAGGCAGAGGACCCCAGAACACTCTGAGCTCCTCCTGTCCCCGCCCCCCTCCGCCTGACCCTCCTGCACGACAGGCTTCTTGAGAGTCATTTGACGAGAGGACACTCACCTTTCTCAATATTCCCAAAGAGGCTCAGTACCTGCACTGGCTGTCTCTTCCAAGCAGACACTGGCTTATACATCTCCAGAGGGCTTGCCTGGAAAGGAAATTGAAAAAAAACATAGAGAAAAAGGTGAGAGGATGATGCTGGTTGCTCAGTGAGAGCTGGTGAGTTATAAAGTGGCTCCTACAGTAGGTCTTTCCCCGGATGGACAGACAGGACTCAACTGAGAGCTACCTGGGACTCACTTGCCAAGGCCTGGGTGACCCTGGAGGGACCAGCGCTGTCCATCCCTCCCTGGAGGCCAACTCCACCCACTCCCCAAGTCTAGGTCTCTTGCCTGGACCCCCACATTTTGGGAAGCAGGGTATGGTTTCTCTGAAGTCAGAGGGTAATAGATCCTAGCAGAGGAGAGCTCTGTCTGTAGGTCTCAGGCTCCGAGACTCGAGGAGAGCAAAACCATTCCCATAGGCCAGCAGCCTGAAACCCAGGTGCCACCAGCGCTGGCGGCCTGAGGCTTCAGGGAACCATCCCAGGCCTCTCCCAGCAGCTGGGCTCAGCACACTGTGGCTCTGACTGGCTGTGTGCTGCCTCTGCCTTCCTCACTAGATTTTTCCTGCATGTCTCAAGGTCCTACAACTCCCTTCTTTACAAGCATGGCCCCCCTACATACATGCAGAGACCACCTCCTTCCAAACTGCTCTTATCTCAAGCTCAGCCGAGCGACACCACCAAGACCCCCCTTCCAAATCAAGTTGTGTTTTCAGGTCCCTGGTTTATGACCTTGACAGATGTTTCAGGGAGAGAAGACACACAGTCCAGTCTTCTGCACCTTTGACTGTTTTGACCCCTCTGGGCTTCACCCTTGAGACGGCAGCCATGGCTGCCCACGGGATGCCCTGTTGGCTAAGCATTGAAGCCAATGTGATGGACTTATAGTATGTCTGCGGAGGGGGCTCCTGTCCTACTTGTGACCGGTAATCATCCCTAGGCTTGTAAGAAACAAAATGATGACCAAGGATGCAGCTCAGTTGGTAAAGAGCTTGTGGAGCCTATGGCCCTGGGTTCAGTCTTTGTAAATGTGGTGCCTGTAATCCCAGGACTCAGGAGCAGAGGATCGTTGAGTTCAAGGTCACCCTCAGCTACAAAGTGAGTTGGAGGCCAGCCTGGGCTGCCTGAGACCCTCACAACAAAATAGCAGCGACAATACCTGCTCTCCAACCGAGAAGCGGCATTATGGCAAAATCCTTATCCGGTGATGGAGTATGTGTATCCAGCACTGGTTGGTCCTTACCCCCTCTAGATCATGGAAGGCCTTCAGCTGGTGACGCCACCTCTTTCGCCTCTGCAGCAGCCCGCTCCGAGTGAAAGGCAGGCACAGGAAGCAAACCCAGCACGCCATGGCGTTGATTCGCTCTGAAGTCCCGGGGCCCACCAGGATATCCACACACTCAAAACAGTAACATCTAGAGTCAAACCGAGAACCACGGTGAGCTGAGTCATACTGCCATGGGGACCGCAAGACAGGCCGGCACGTCGTCCGGGAGGGAGCCATATATTTCTCTCTGGGTTCATCAGAGGAGGACCTAATGTTGCTCTCAGTGCTGGGTGGGTGAGTCTGGATGCAGGCTGGGGAGGGGAACTCAACAACAGAAGATGTGAGGTAGGTATCCCCAAAACAGCGGACCTCACTACCTTAAGCCTTCCCACAACTCTGAAGCCTGTACACATGTTTTTTTTATGAGGAAAACGTTATACAGGAGCAGCTGGCTGGGAAGGGGACACTTGAAGTCAGGGATATAAAGAGGGAGATGTCCAGGACAGGGCAGGGACGAGCATGGATGGAGCTCAGGATGGTGTTTCAACACCTGAAGGTGAATGTGCCACCCGTGTCCTGAACAGTCCCAGTCATGGCACATGAGATAGATCTTCAGCACCTGTTTCTCATTTTGGGGGTGGTTCTTTTGGGAGGAGCAATGGGGGGTTGTGCCCCCCCCTCACCTGGTACAGTCGGGGCTCTCACAGATGAACAAGGTGTGCCCTGAGCAGCAGATGGAGCAGTAGCTCTGATGCCCATCCTCATCATACAGGAAGATGGTCTCCAGGAACGTGTCCTGAGCAGGGAGCAAAGGCTGTGTGTGTGATCTCCCCCTCCAGTGCCAAGTACGTCCCACTGCCTCCCTGCTTACCTTACACGAGGCACATATGCCCCCCTCAAATAAGGGGTGCTGCGTATGCACCTGGAGACTTCCACAACAGAGGCAGATGTCTAGAGAGAACGAAGAGGGAAAATCAGGGGAAAGACTCAACCAAAGCGGCCCAAGGACCCTGAGAGAGATCAGGGAAGACCCTAGAAGTGTGTGTCGGGGTTATAGATCTGAAGACTTGATAGGAAAACAAAACACCCCAAATGAAGGGCAGACATCTCCAAACCACAGATGGCTTTTTGCAGACCTGACTTGTTGGTCCTAAAATGCCTGTGGAGACCCAAGGGCTCCCATATCGGCCAATCCAGAGAAATAGATCACTGACTGAGGAACTTGGAGTTCCTTTGAATGGATACACATTTTAAAAAAAATTATTTATTTTATGTATACGAGTGCTCTTCCTGCATGTATGCCTTTATGCCAGGAGAGGGCATCAGAGCCCACTATAGATAGTCGTGAGCCACCACGTGGGTGCTGGGAATTGAACTCAGGACCTCTAGAAGAGCAGCCAGTGCTCTTAACCACTGAGCCATTTCTCCGGCCCCCAGACACACACACATTTTTATTTTCCTTTTTTCCCCTTTCTCTTTCTGACAGGGTCACATATATCTCAAGCTGGCTTCAACTTCACTAAAGGTGACCTTGAATTTCTGGTTCTCCCATCTTTATCTCCTGAATGTTGGGTTACAGGGTGTGCTGCCACACCCATTTCACAGGGTGCTGATGGAACCCAGGGCTTCCTGCAAGATGAGTAGACACTCTACTGAAAACTCAGCATAGTCTCAAATTGGACTGTAGTCGTGGATGATGTAAAGACACAATTTTTTTGTGAGGGTGGAGTGGGATTCAAGACAGGGTTTCCCTGCGTGGCCCTGGCTGTCCTGGAACTCACTCTGTAGCCCAGGCTAGCCTCAGACTCAGAGATCCTTTTGCTTCCGCCTCCTGAGTGCTGGGATTAATGGTGTGCACCACCATGCCCAGCCCAGATACACAAAAAATTTCAACCACATGCTTGAAACAAATCTGGGGCTGGGGTAAGGGGGATGGGGAGAGAACACCCCATGGGTACGAGGATTGTTCTCCACCTTCTGGGATGGCTAAGTAAGGCTGAAGCAAGCCTTTCTAGTGCGGCTGACACCCAGTTTTGTCCGGTCACAAGCAAGTATGCAAACTTACCTTCGATGTTCCGTCGGTTCACAGTGACTTCATACCTGATGATCTCTGGAAGAGAAAAAAATAAGTAGCCTCCTTCCTCTGGCTCTTCATTAAAACATGCATGGTAAACTTGTCTTCTGAGGTGACTGAGACACAAAGAATCCCCCCCCCCATTGAATGCCTGCCTTTGTCTGGGGTGGGGGCATCCTGAATGATACAGGAACATTCCGTGCATTGCCTGACCCTGAGGTTCTCATCCAAGAGATAAGTTCATTACTTGGGTGGGGCCTTACCTCTGCCTGGTGGAGGTGAGGCTAAGGACCGTATCTCCCTGGAGTCTTCCAGTACAACATCCATGCTATCCTCATCATTCAGGCTCGGGGCTGGAGATGGAGACAGCGTCATCCCAGGGAGGCCACATAGGGACACAAAACACATGCAGGAAAAACAGTCAGCTACCTGTAGTCAATACAGGGGTCGGGGACCCACTAGACTGCCCAGCCAAGCCATGGTGACATCCACCCACCCATCTGGGAATCAGGGACAAGAAAAACTGCAACATCAGCTTTGAAGGACTTGGTAGACGAGAGTGGGTCCCCTATGAGCTACCCTTCACCCATCCAATCCCAGCCACCGTGTGTTTTCAGGTGGGGCATATATGTGGATACCCCAGCGTCCGTGTGGCCCTGCCTCCCTCTGTACCTGGTAGACCCCTCCAGGACTCATTCCCACCTTCTAGTGAAGATCCAGAGTCCCTGCTAAGGACCCTGTGGAGTAAGAGGAGGAAAGGGAAGAAGAAGAAGGGAGAGGGAAAGGAAGAAAGAAACCTGAGGATCTTACAGGGTTTCGGCCACTGCTCTTCCAGGTGGCTGGCAGAGTCCGGGCTAGAACTGTCCAGAGTCTCCAGGTCCCAGGTTCCAAGAGCCTTGGGGCAAGAAGAATTCTCCTGGGAACCCATGAAGGTTGTCTGCGAGAAGGATCTGTGTCGGAGGGATGGCGGGTGGCTGGAGATTTCAGGAGGTGTGTCAACAGAGTCGTCAGAACCCTGCAATGCAATGGGAGATGATGGGAGGGGGGTGTAAGGTGCTCGGGTGGGTTCTCTTGGGGTCTGGTGGGGAATTATGGAGAGGAAGAGAGAGGGAAGGTTAAAAGGGACCTTAAGGCAAGTACGGATAAGAGCTAAGTGCTGGATGGAGCCTATTAAGGGCCCGGGACGGTGGGGTTGAGGGCGTGGGGGCAGGTACTCAGGGGCGGGGCTTAAGGAGACCAGCACGTGGGGGGGGTGGATTCAAGGAAGAAGTGGGGCGGGGTGGGTGGGGGCGGGGCTGAAGGGGCTCAGGGAACCTTGTGAATGGGAGAGGGGTTCAGGGTAGGGGTGGGGGAGGGAAAGAGTTCAGAGGAGGGGGTTATGGAATACTGTAGGAGAGCGACTCAGGGCTGGAATGGGGTGGGGGTGGGGGAAAGGAGGTGCTAGGCCTCACACACACATTGAGGTTAGGGAGCTGGGAGGTAGGGTTCCTGATTGTGTGGAGGGGGGATGGGTGGGGCGTAAGGATGACAAAGTGTTGATGAGTGGGGGAGGGGGAGGTAGAGAGCCTTGGGTTGGGATAAGTCAGAGTAGGACTTCTAGGACCACAAGGGTGATGTTGTGACTGTCCCTGTGGTTAATGTGAAGGGAAGACCCACCAACCTCTTTGCAGAGTGCTTAGTGGATTATTCTTCCTACCTGGCTTAAAGAGTGAATCCATTCATGGCCACCTGTCCCTTCCCAGGATACCACAGCGGCTGGCCTAATCTACTAGGAGTTATAAGGGAGGGCAAAAGCTGTGGGGAGCCCCTGGGAACATGGCTGCTGACTCCAGGCTTTGAAGGGCAAGGCCGGTAACTTAGACAGGGTTCAGTATGGAGGTCACCTACAGTGAGACACCTGGCCGCTCACAGCCCAGTGATCCAGCCCAGCACTGCTGTGACCAGTCCTGTGTCACGGGCATGTTATAGGGGACAGCAGCCAGTTCCCATGTCTGCATCTCAGGGCTAAGGAATGGGGGCCCTGAGACATCACATTTGCCCAACTTGCCAAATGGCCCCTCCTGTCCCCCCACAGCTGCCTAAACTCACTGTACACTGGTGAACACTGTTTATGAGCCTGGGGAAAACATCTGTTGCGATTTTTGGCCCAAGCGACACATTTCCACAGATCAATCTTCAGTAGAGGAGCCAGCGTGGCCGCCAACCTGCAGCTGCAGGCTGTGGAATAAACTGGTTAAATCTCTCTGCCCTGGTCCTTCCTGATCTGCTACTTTTCTCTTTTTATCTCTTTTTTGTTAGAGTCTCACATATCCCAGGCTGGGCTGGAATTCACTATGTAATCAAGGTCCATCTTGATTTTCTCATCTCCCTGCCTCCGCCTTTTTATTGCTGAGATTAGGAGTTAGGCCGCGGCACCCAGGGGTGTGGCGCCGGGGATTGGACCAGGGTTTTGTGCTCTGTGCAATCAGCTTCCATCAACCTCTCCAGACTTCTGTCTCATTATTTTTACATCTGAGAGTTTTGTTTCTTTGCTTGCTTTGTTTCGTTGGGTTTTTTGTTTGTTTTTTTGTTTATATTTATTTATTTATTTATTTATTTATTTATTTATTTATTTGAGACAACAGGCTGGCCTCAAACTCGGAGATCCGCCTGTCTCTGACTCTGCTGGGAAACTGGAATTTTTTTTTTTTAAAGACCCTGCAAAAGGTTGTCGGCAAGTCCTCTCCACTGTCTTTTTCTTACTGATTTGAAGGTACTAAGACATTCTCTTGTAAATGTTAGAAATATTTTATTCATTGTATTACCCCCCTCCCCCACTCTTTTGAGACAGTTCTCATTGTGTAGGCCAGGCTGGCCTGGAATTCACAGAGATCTGCCTGCCTTTGCATCCCAGGCGCTGGAATTAAAGGAATGCACCGCCACACCCACAGCCTTGTTTGTTTTTAAGACTGGGTCTCACTCTGTAGCCCAAGCTGTCCCCTAACTTCCTATGTAGCCTAGGCTGATCTCACGGCAATCTTCCTGCCTCTGCCTCCTGGGTGATGAGGATTACAGGCATAAGCCACCACACCCAATAACATTAATGCATTTGAGTGTTTTGTGATATTTTACATAGAAACATCTTGTGTGAAGACAGACCTATTGCTCTTTCTAAAGTTATTATATTTATTTGTGTGTACACATGAACATGTGCCCTTGCCTGGCATGGTGTATCTAGAAGTCAAGTTCTGAAAAAGAAAAACAGACCGACAAACAAAAGGTCCAGCAAGATGGCGCTGTGGGGAAAGGTACTTGCCGCCAAGCCTGGGGACCTGAGTTCTGAGTTCAGTCCATGGACCCCACATGGCAGACGAGAACCAACTGGCACTTGTTGTCCTCTGACCTCTGAACACACACACACACACACACACACACACACACACACACACACACGATTTTTTTTTTTAAACTCTGTGTTAAGGCTGGAGAGACGGTTCGGCAGTTAAAAGCACTTAATGCTCTTGCAGAGGGCTAGAGTTCAGTCTGAATTTGACTACAACCCTTTTATGCTTCTAGGTTAAGAAACAGCAGTGTTTGGCGTTTGTATGCCTTTAATTTCAGCACGTGGGAGGCAGAGGCAGGCGGATCTCTGTGAGTTCGAAGCCAGCCTGGTCTACAAAGTAAGTTCCAAGACATCCAGGGCTACACAGAGAAACCCTGTCTCAAAAAACAAAACAAAACAAAAAAAGGAAGGAAGGAAGCAAAAGCTGAAGCTGAGTTTAGATGCTAAATCCAGACAGTGGCATGCCTTTCCATTTCTTTCTTCTTTTGTGAAAATGTGAGAACTGTGAGTTCTGGCTAAGCTCTTGGTCAGCCCCTCTAGTCCAGCTACTTAGGGAGCTGAAGCAAGGTCATGGCTGGGGCTCAGGAGTCCAGGCCAGCCTGGACTACACAGTGGGATTCCATCTGAAACAATAGGCCTGCGGACGCAGCTCAGCTGGAGATGTCCTGCTCTAGCAGGCAGCCGGGACTGCATAAGCCAGGTGTGATGGCGCATGGAGGCAGGAGGATCAGAAGTTCAAGGTCATTCTTGGCTACATAGTGATTTCCAAACCTGGGCTATTTGAGGACCCCCCCCCAAAAAAAAAACCTAATCAAATAACAGCAACAAAAAATGAACAAGAAATTCCCCAGTTCTGAGAAGCGCAGAGTTCTTTTAAATTTTTTCTCGCTATTTGATATTTGTGTTGGTATTGGGAATATTTTCTATTACGTTACCCATTTTAACCTAAAATGAACACACAGGCTTTCGGGATTCAAAGCACACTGGGTGTCCAGATCTGGCAGGCCTGTAGCAGCCCCCCATCAGGTCTCCACCCCAAGCTGCATCCCCAGCACCTGGCTCCAGCCCACCTCTGCTAAGGACGGCTTGGTACTTTCCATCCGTTTGCTGTTAACCATCAGAGCCTTCCAGCCCTGACCCAGGCCACCTTTCTCCTCTGTTCTCTGCACCTCTGTGGGATGGACCAGTTGCCCTGGGCTAGCCCCCATGCTGTAGTCAACCTCTTTGGGATAAGGACATTGAGGATCATGGATGCAGCCCGCATGCTGGGGCCGCTGAAGACCCCAGGCATTGCCCTATTGAAGCACTAGACCCCTGTGTGGAGACGGGTCACCCAGACCACCCCTTCTAAGTTCAGCTGCTCCAGATCACCTGCAGGTGTGAACTGCCACGGAAACCCCCACATGTGATGGAAAGTCCAAAACTCTACAGGAGTCTTTCTGTTGAGCTCCCACAAGAGGCTGGGGGATGCCTGCCTGCAACAGTCAGTGCTCAGCCAATGGTGGGTGTTCTGGGACAGCTTCAGGCTTTTTATAAAAATAGCAAAGTGTAGACTTTGGTCTATGATGCGGTTTCTAGTTCTTCTTTGTCCGTTGCCTTCGGCAGAGTAATCCCCATCTGAGGAGAAGCCTCCACATAGGGAGAAGCCCCTAGCTGGGGAGAAACCCCCAGGCTGCAGGCATGACATGAGGAGGATGGTAACCCTGCCAAGCAAGGGGCTGGCTGAACTACTATAGGATCAGCACCTGATCACCCAAAGGTACACACACTGTCTCTGGATCCAGGGGGCTTAATGTGCATATTCTGGAGCTTGTGGACCCAGAATCTCCATCATTGCCCTTTGTGCTCTTGAGACCTTGGCAAGGGGTGAGCAGGGTGCAAGGAACCGGGGCCTGTGTCCACTCCACCATGTCAGTGAGGATGCTCTGTGTTCTGGACAGCAGAAACCACATCTGGGTTGACAGGGGCCTGGGGACTGATGTTTCTGTAGTACATACATACTTGCAGGAGACAGCAGGAGAGCTCTGTGAGCAGCAGTCTCCTCTAGGGCCGAGGGACAGGTGGTGCCTCTCAGGGGGGGCAAGCCCATCTTGACATCACCCAAGGCTTCCTTCTCAGTACCTGTGGGAGGCATAGTGCAGGGGATATCAGCTCCATAGCCACCTCCAAAGGCGCTGCGGTGACGGCTTGGAGCCTTGTGATGGACAGTGAGAGGGCCCTGCTCCCTGCACCCAGCCTCTAGGACATTCTCCACCTCTGCCTATCTTGGGGTACATCCACACCCCGGCTCTGAGGTGACTGATCCTTCACAATGAAGCTCTCTCTTCCCCCAGCACCTGGTTCTCATGCTGACTGTCTCACCCACTTTCAGCACTGATACTCCACCTTCTCCCTTCCTTCCTAGTTTCCTGACACGCACACATGCACGCACACAGACACACGTACGCACGCGCACACACACTTGCTGGAGAGCAATCTCGGCATACGCAGAACTCTTAGGGGGGCCCTGAGTTAGGAGGTAGGAGAACCTAACAGAGGCCAAGGCCAGCACTAGCCACACATGGTTTTCTGCCCAGACCCCCCTGGTGGCCACCCTTGTGAGGATGCTGGATGACACTACTCACTGCATCTGTCTCCTGCACAGCCTGGGCTCTCCTCCTGCTGAACCACACAGCCCCAGCCCGGGGGTGTGCTAACTGGTCTTAGCATTTGCTTCTGTTCAACTATCAACACCCACAGTGGCTAGGGCCCCAGCACAAACTTGACCATTTAACTTTGCTCCAAAAGGGCCACTTCCAGCTGTAGGCTCTCACTTTGCCGGGGGCACCATTTCCAGTGACATCCACCCTGACATCCCATTCCATTTGCCTCCAGGACACCTCCCTGATTTTCTTGGGGCTCCTGTCCTTCAGGTTACACTGCCCTGTGGTCTCTGTCGTGAGTCCTGAGGGTGCCGCTCGGACTGTGAGGGGAAGGAGACAGGAGTGGCCCAGGGGCATTTGTCGAGGGCTCTCTCTTGCCCCTTGCTGTTGTACTGTTGTACCCCGACAGACCCCCAGCTCAATGTGCTGGCCACCTCTGAGCTCGGAGAGACGCCATGTGTTGTTTCTACCCATTGGCACACAGGATGGACCGTCTCCTCTGCCCTGCTGGAATCTTTCATTCCATTCCTCGGGCCCCAGGTCTGGAACAGCTAGGGCTTCCCAGCCAGCTCCACTGTCTAGCCCTTTGCAGAGGTTTCTTCTTGTGGCCGCTCTCAAAGGCACTAGCCTATCTGGGAAGCCAGGGTGTGGCAAGAAGCACAGTTTTGCCTCCCCTCCCCCCTCCCCCCAGTTATTTTTTTCTATGCCTATGAGTGTCTTGCTTACATGTTTTTGGTCAGCACATGCATGTAATACCAGTAGAAGCCAAAAAGGGTGTCGGGATCCTTTGGAACTGGACTTATGAATCAGTGGTGAGCCATCATGTGGGTGCTGAGACCCAAACCCAGTCCTCTGCAAGAGCACCAAGTGCTCTTAAGTGCTGAGCCTTCTCTCCAGTCCCCTTTCTTTTTTAATTCAGTGTGTGTGTGTGTGTGTGTGTGTGTGTGTGTGTGTGTGTGTGTGTGTGCATGCTTGCACATGTTTGTGTGTATGGAACTAGAGGTGAGCATAGGGTGTTTTCTTCAGTTACTCTCCACCCAAGTTTTTGAGGCAGGTTCTCTTATGGAACCTGGAACTTATCCGTTCAGTCTGGGCAGTGAGCTCTACCCAGGCTCCTGCCTCTGCCTCCTCAGCACTGGGATAACTCAGGTCCTCAGGCTTGCCGGACAGGCAAATTATCCACTGGGCCATCTTCCCAGCCCGTCCTAGTTTTTACCCACAGACAGGACCCTCTGTTTCCTCTACCCCAGTTTCCTTCTTCCTGTTTCCTCTACCCCAATCCAGGGCTCTACTCCTAGCCCAGACAGCTGGATTCCACAAGAAATGAACCAGCGGTAGGACAGTCTCTGTCCCGAGCCTGCAGAAGCCGGGCCCTGATTGGCTCCAGGGTGAACAGCAGCCTCTGCTCTTTTCTGGTTGAAAGTATAACAGAGACGTGGAGCAAGGCCAGCGTCGCCTTTCCCCAGCCGGGGAGTAGGTATACACGCTCACAGGAGCCTCTCGGGGATCGCGCCAAGACACCCCAGGTAGCGGGAAGGAGACGCGAGCGCGCACGGACCAGCAGGGGGCGCTGACGCGCAGTCCGTGTCGGGACGATGGCCGGCGGGGATGGGACGCTGCGCCGCCTGCTGAGGCTGCACCGCACCGAGATCGCGGTGGCGGTAGACAGCGCCTTTCCGCTGCTGCACGCTCTGGCCGACCACGACGTGGTCCCAGAGGACAAGTTCCAGGTGGGCTCCTAGCCCCTCAGCGCCTCTCAGTTTCCCCACTCCTCTCCCCACAACCTAGATCCCTCCCAAGCCTTCCAATACCCATGCTCTACCCATCCCCACCCTTCCCAACCCCCATGCCCCAACCCCCAACCCCCGACACACACACACCAGCCTAGGGGTGGCCCCAGCCCTCCTCAGGAGACCTTTCCAGGGCAAATTTCAGGTGAGTCCCCTAACCTCACATCCTGTGCACTCCCACCTCCCCACCCCCCACCCCCAGGGTCCAGGGTTCTGGCAGGAATAGGATGGTCTCCCTTCCAAAAGAGGCAGCAGGGATTGGAGGTAGGGTGTGCACAGGCAGCCTGATACTGTCACTCCAGGAGACACTCCGGCTGAAGGAGAAGGAGGGCTGCCCCCAGGCCTTCCATGCCCTGCTGTCCTGGCTCCTGACCCAGGACAGTGGGGCCATCCTGGACTTCTGGAGGGTTCTCTTTAAGGACTACAATCTGGAACGCTACAGCCGCCTGCATCCCATCCTGGAGGGCTTCCCAAAAGGTGGGCCTGTGCTGACGATGGTGCCTGCCACCTCGGCCTAGCGGGTAGCATGGAGGCTGTGGGTGTAAGTTGGAACGTGTTTTCGGGGAGCCACTAGAACTGGTGGGACGGAACCAAGAGCAAAGAGCAAAGGCCTGGCTCACCTTCCTCAAGAGTGTCCTGGTTCTAGAGCCTACCCTGCGGAAACGGCTCTAAGACAGAGGGCCCTTGTTCCCGCTGCAGATGTGGACCTCAGCCAGCCCCGGAAGGGAAGGAAACCCCTTGCTGGTCCCAAGGTCTCAGTACTGCCACCCAGACCCCCCACCAAGAGAAAAGCCCTAGAGGAGCCTCGGGCTACCCCACCAGCAGCCCCGACCCCCAAGAGCTCTGCCAGCCCAGGTACTCAGGGAGAGGAGCTAGCCAAGGTTGCAGGGCCCTTTCCAACTGTCTCTCGGGAGTTTCTGTCTCACTGGAGCCTGCCCAGGGCCACTCTGCTAAGAACCACAGTCACCTCTGAGCGCTGGAGGAGGCTCACCGCCTCTCAGCTTCTTCCTGTTCTGAAGGCTGCGTTCCTGGGTGGTGAGGCAGGCAGGTGGTTTTGATTTCGTTTCCCATTGAAAAGGAAGCAGCCTAGCGCAGCTTAAGAACCCTCAGGGAGTCAGGGAACCCTTGATCTGACCCTACCAGGTGCTCTCCCCCACCTCACTGTATATATACCCTGGGACCCGCCAGCACCACCCCAGCCCAGAAAGGAGGATACCTCCAGGCTGCCTCTACTCCCCCCCACCCCACTTCACAGGCTCCCACCCAAAGACCAAGCCCCCTAAGAAGCCAGAGGGCAGCTTGGAGTCACAGCGCCTCCCCCTGGGGAATGGTGAGTAAGACCGAGAGAGCGAGGGGCTGAGTGTGGAGGTTGGCAGGCATCTGATCCCATTGGCCTCAGCTGGATGCCCAAGCTGAAGAAAGCCGGGCCTCCTTGGTTCCAAATGTGTTGTCGGTCATCACCCCACCCACACTGCCCTGGGTGTCTCCGTCCAAATCTCTGCCCATTTTAGTACTCCCAACCTTCCGGGCGGTCCAGAAACATAGCCACGGCAAAAACGATTCCTGCTTTTCAGCTGGGCCCCGCCTTGTTACCGTCAACCCCGACACCGAGCCCAGGGATTCCCATAGACCCATGCACCCCTCAAGATGGCCAAGGAACCCTGTGCCCCTAGCACATCATGAGGTCCCCACATCATGAGATACTTATTAACCTATCACTGTGCTCCACTCTGCGAACACGGCAGTCCCACAGACCTGTGCTTGTGCATGCTCGTGGGCAGCCACTTGAGCCTACCTTCTCCAGGAATCCAGGCCATGTCGGCTTCCGTCCAGAGAGCTGTGACGGTGTCCTCCGGGGATGTCCCAGGAACCCGAGGGGCTGTGGAAGGAATCCTTATCCAGCAGGTGTTTGAGTCAGGTAAATGTGTGGGAAGCAGGGTGCCAGGGAGACCCAGGCCCTCAGGAGCTGGCTCTTGAGCAACCGTGGCCGAGGCTGAGGACAAGGCAGCCAGTGTGCCTCATGAAGTTCTGCTGGCTTTGGAGCATCGGCAATGATGCTGAAGGCCCCCTACCTGGGGAGATCTTCTGTCAGGCCAGGGGTCCATTGTCGCATTCAGGCACAGAATGCCCACCTCCTCATCAGTGGGCGCTGCGGAGTCACAGCTGACATCCTTAGACAGGTTTTCCACGTGCTCCAGTTCTCTCAAGTGCTCACACTGCCCACTGAGGACAGCCCACCACACCCTACTGCCCTTGCCTCAGGCATGTATGCCCTGTCCAGTCCTCTCAATATTTACCCAGGCTCCTCCCACAATGGCCTACCTACTGGGTAGGCTAGCAGGTCACCTTATACAGCTACCCATGTCATCTGGACAGGACAGAGCTGGGGGCAGAGTCACTCACCATTGCAGTATCTGCTCCACAGCATCTCCTCCGTCCTGGACACTGGACTTGGATGCTGTGGATAGCCAGAATGGCCTGGGGGCTGATGCCAGTCCTGGTCCATCTCCATCAGAGCAGCCCCAAGAATCTTGTCCAACTGTTCTGGGGATATCATAATAAAAAGTTCCAGGCTTATCACAACAGATTCCAAAGTCGAAGTATAGGCAGGCACCCATCCCGCTGGAGGCTAGGGAGGGTCCCTTCTCTGTCTCTAGCACCGAGTGCTGTTGTTTTTCTTTCTTTTTTTTAATATTTATTTATTTATTATATATACAGAAGAGAGTGCCAGATCTCATTACAGATGGTTGTGAGCCACCGTGTAGGTGCTGGGAATTGAACTCAGGACCTCTGGAAGAGCAGTCGGTGCTCTTAACCACTGAGCCAAACCTCCAGCCCCCCGAGCGCTGTCGTGATGCTTGCTTCTGGGCCATGGCAATGTCTCTCTAGTCTGACTGTGTGTCTCTGTTTTCCCCTTTCCTTGTTAGAACATTGGATATAGTTAGGGTCTAGTATGACATCATCTTAACCAATTATATCTCCAAAGCCCCCGTTTCCAAGAAGGTCCCATTCTGAGCTTATGAGTGGACACTATTTATCTCAGTAAATTCCAGCAAAGAATCCCTCGCTGTACCCAGAACCCAGGCCTCAGACTCGGCTGTGGTTAGGGGGTGGGAAGGGATGGTTCTGCCAGATGCCTAGTGTGAGCTCAGGCCGTTTGCCTCTCCTCCCAGGAGGATCCAAGAAGTGCATCCAGGTTGGGGGCGAGTTTTACACTCCCAGCAAGTTTGAAGATCCCAGTAGCAATGCAAAGAATAAGACCCGTGGTGGTAGCAGCCTAAAGCCGGTGGTCCGAGCCAAGGGAGCCCAGGTCACTATTGCTGTAAGTATGACCCAACTTGTCCATCTCTGGGGAGCTGGGCCTTGGATAGCCTCCCGCCCCCACAAAACAGCCAGGAGTTCTTCCTGGGGGTTGGGAGTTGCTTCCCAGAGGCACCTAGTTCTGGTGGCCACATGGATCTTCCCTGGCCCTGCCTGCATCATTCTGATCCTGTGTCTCTCATAGGGTAGAGATGATCAGAGAATGGGCCAGCAGTGTGGGGTCCCTGCCCTTCCAGCCCTTCCCAGTGAGCCCCAGGTTCACCAGGTAAGCCCCAGGAACAGGAGAGCCTGGCTTCCCCACCAGCATTCAACCAGATCTTCTGTCCCTAGTCCTGGGCATTTGGCTGCCTGGAACACAGAGGTCTGAGCTCTGACTCATGAGGGGCTCCTCCCTTCCTCCTCTTTCCCTCCCCCTCCCCCTCTGCTCTTTCTTGGAAGTGTTCTTTCCAATGATGCACATTGGGAGATTTCAAATTAGTCAGAGCAGATGTGGTTTATGCCTTTAATCCCAGCACTCAGAAGGCAGAGGCAGGAGGCAGGTGGATCTCTGAGTTTGAGGATGTTCTACAAAGTGAGTTCCAGGACAGCCAGGACTACACGGAGAAACCCTTTCTTGAAAAACAAAACTATATATATTAAAATAAAACCACACATTCACTCCAGACTACAAAAAGCATCTTAGCTGGGGTCGGGGTTAGAGATGCTGCTATTATAGAGTATGCGGGTTTCCTGGGGACACGAAGCTCATCCTCTCCAGCACCACTGGCTGGTTGTACCTGCCACCATTGATTGATTATAGGTCCCAACAGCTCAGAGCCAGGCACTCTGCGGGCCCCAGACATCAAAGGTTGAAAGGTCCAGTTCTGCCCCACTGCACAAAAGTGCCTTGGGTACTGGGGCCCTGTGGAAGCATTCCAATGGATGTAATGGTCACTGGGCAGGGCCAGCATAGCCTGGCATCTGGGAGCTTCTTGAGGAGGTGGTGTCCAGACTCAAAAGTACCTCTATCCTGACAAGCATAAGGTAGGGAACTAGCGGAGTGACAGTAGGTACCCAGGGCTGACAGGAAACCCCACAGACCCATCCGCCTGCTGTCCTACTAGGTAGTTGGGGTCCACCTAGGGGACTGCCTGGTACCTAGCATTTGCATTTCTTCCCGAGAGGAACATCCCCTAGGCCTGTTCAAGAACTAGTACTGCAAAGACACTGGGCAGCGCAGAGGTCAGCCAGGGGCCCACAAGCGAGCAGGGGGGGGGGACCTGGGAACTGGTCCCCCGGGGGTGAGCATTGCAGGAGACGCCCCTCCAGGGTGGGTCTCTCAGGCGGGCACTGTGCTCCCTTCTGGGTCTGCATGGGGCCCCCTCTCGCCTGGTCAGAAGAACGAGGACGAATGTGCCGTGTGCCACGACGGAGGTGAGCTCATCTGCTGTGATGGCTGCCCCAGGGCCTTCCACCTGGCTTGCTTGTCCCCACCTCTGCGGGAGATCCCCAGGTGAGCAGAGCTCCCCATTGTGGCTTGCCACTTGTGCCCCCCGGCCACCCTGACCCATCACTGTCCTTATCTGCTGACCCCACAGATGGATAGTAAGGGTCCTTCAGGAAGAGCCACGCTTTAGGGCACTGGCTATGGGCATGGTTGGATTTTCCTTCCATGCCACCTTTCCCCGTCCCTGCCCCATGGCTCGCTCAGGCCAACAGGCCTAAAGGTAACCACAGCACGATGCCCCAAGGCAAAGGTGGCTATATTATGCTTTCCACCCTAGATTCCTAGCCCAAACTCTCTTGGGCACAGGCCTTTTCCCAAGGCCCCCCTAAATCTCACTCCCAGGTAAGGTTGGGAGGACGACACAGAAACCACAAAGCTACGCTCTCTACCCCCATCACTGACTGCACAGGCCTTTGTTCTGGGGAGTGCAGCGGCCTGTGGGGGTCTAGCCTTGGCTCTGCCCCTTGTTTCACAGGTCTCTCTGGTCCTCTTCCATCAATCCTCCCCATTCTGTCCTTGAGGCCCCACCCCCATCCCTAGGGGAATGTGGGTGTTCTGAGGATGGAAACAATGTAACAATGTACCCCTGGGCCAGACCTATAGGCACAGACGCTGAGGTTACTAAGCATGGGGAATTCTTACCGATTAGCTGAGAAACAGTCTAGGGACTCTGACGCTCTGGCCAGGGCCACCCTCCAGGGTAAATAACCTGCACCTTACTGAACTTCCCTTGTGGCAACCTTCTCCACCGTTCCTGGGTTTGGTTTCCCATCTGTGAACGAGCATGGTGACAGGGAGTGTCCCCAAGCCGCCCCCACCATGCAGTTGGGGGGGGGGTGTCTATGGTCTCTGCTTTGTCCTGCATGCACCTCCACCATGCAGTTGGAGGGGGGTGTCTATGGTCTCTGCTTTGTCCTGCATGCCTGTGACTGGTGGCCTCATGTATAGTGGCCTCTGGAGATGCTCCTGCTGCCTCCAGGGCAGAGTCCAGAAGAACCTGTCCCAGCCTGAGGAGTCCAGGCCCCTGGAGCCACCTGCAGAGACCCCGGTATGCCCATGCTGGGTCACCCACTACTTCTCTCCCTCTACAGTCCTACCTCCTGGCTTTTCCTGTGAGTTCTACTTGCCCTTGCTGGAGTGCCGTGTTCTATTCCAGCCTGGACAACCTTCCTGGTGAATTCCCTGCTGGGTTGAGGGCCCTCGGGTGCTTGTTCTTACAATGGCTCCATTCCTCCTGCTCTGTGGACCCGACCCGGGGTACACCCTCACCGCTACTAAAATTCTCCAAAAAGCCTTGGTAGCTTTCTGTTGTGTTATGCCCTACATCCTGTTCGAAACCTAGTTTGCTGTGGCAGGCCCTGAGGCCACTGTCACCAGGTCTAAAATGGCAAGGATGGAAGCATTTGCTGAGAGCCATGGAGCCACACACCCAGATCTTCTTTTCTTTATCTTAAAATGTATTTTATTTGCATTGGTGTTTTGCCTGCATCCATGTCCGTGTGAGGGTGTCAGACCTCCTGGAACTCGAAGTACAGACAATTGTGAGCCGCCATGTGGATGCTGGGAATTGAACCCATGCCCTTCTTTTAACCACTGAGCCATCCCTCCGGGCTGTACCAAGCCTTTTCAACCTCAAACCCACCACAGCAGCCCAGCCCTGACTCCCCGGTGGTACTGAGCAGTGCCCTGTGGCCCCTGAGCGTTGACCCTTGCATTCCAGATCCTCCTGGGACTGAGGTCAGCTTCAGAGGGGACCAGGGGCCTGTCCAGGGAGCTCCCAGCCAGCTCAGAGGCAGCCATCACATACGTGAACCTGCTGGCCCCCCCTTCTGCAGCCCCCCTGCCTCTGCTGGAACCTTCAGCACTACGCCCTCTGCTAAGTGCTGGGACTGAGGGGCAGCAGGTGAGCGAGGGGGACCCCTGGGGCCTGGGTGCTCTCTTCTGGGAGCTCTGGACCTACAGAGTGGTTGTAAAGTCAGAACAGCTGGTGGCCCCTGGGGGCTAGGAATTAGAAAGGCTTTCCAGGAGTCAGGGAGGAGTCTGCCAGGAAAAACTTGTTTGACAAAGGGAAGGGGGGTACACCGGCAGGCACAGGGGCAGTGAGGAGAGCCCCTCAGGGGACTCAGGCGCAGCTCTCAGCCCCGCCACTCAGCTCTGATGTGCCCAAATCCAGCTGGGCTTTCTAGGTGGCCCAGCAGGTAAAAGGGCTTGCTGCCAAGCCTGAGGACCTGAGTTCAATCCCCAGGACTCACATGGTGCAAGGAGAGACTCACTCTGCAAGTGATCTCTGATCTCCACATGCTCACCCACAGATGAATAGTGAATTAACTAGAAAGGGAAGGAGGGAGAGAGGGAGGGAGGGAGAGAGGAAAAAAGGAAGGAAGGAAGGAAGGAAGGAAGGAAGGAAGGAAGGAAGGAAGGAAGGAAGGAAAAGAACGAAAGAAAGGCCTAGCTTGGTTATCTGGGCAATAAATCCACCACCACCACCACCACCACCACCACCACAACCACCACCACCACCACCACCACCTTGAGGCAGGACAGCAAAGGCAGAATCTCCTTGCTGTCTCCAATAGAATTAGAATCCCCCAAACCCTGCCCACTTCCAGCGGCCACATTCCTACAAGCTCTTCTGGAGCCCAGGGTTGGCAGGAGCATGGCTGGATGGACTGACCCTGGCCCTGAAGGCGCTTTCTGACAGTTGCTAGGGTCACCAAGGCATCAGAACTTACAGTCCCGCTCACGTGACTTGCAACCGTGAGGTTTCCGGTTAACCAGGGTTGACGGGGCTTATGGTGGGCATGGCACAGGCTGAGTTGCCGTCCACATTGCTCAACCATGCTCCTGCAGAGTACGGCACCCGGCGCACGGTGTGGTGTGTGCGGGGATGGCGTGGACACGCTGCGGTGCGCCCACTGTGCTGCGGCCTTCCATTGGCGCTGCCACTTCCCGATGACCGAAGCCCGGCCAGGGTGAGTGAGGTGGCGTGGGCGGGAGAGCAGCCAACGTCCCCACCCACCTGAAGGTTCTCGGACCCCCCAGCAAGCTTTTCCCCACTCCTCTAGGACGAACGCCCGCTGCAAGTCCTGCTCTGCAGATCCGGCTCCCACTCCTGGTGAGGCAGGGCCGACTTCTGCGCGCCCGGCCCCTGGGCTTGCCAAGGTCAGTGTGTGGCCAGTTGAAGCGGGATCCTGTGGGCGTGGAGAATTTAAAGCCGTACCCACTAACCTTGTGTCCCATTGATTTTTTTGTTTGTATCTTTTTGAGGCAGGGTATCACTACAGATCTCTGGCTGTCTTGGAACTCACTATATAGACCAGGCTGGCCTCAAACTCGCAGAGGTATCCTGCCTGTGCCTCTCAAATGCTGGAATCAAAGGCGTGTACCACTACATTTTTTTTTTTTTTTTAAAGATTAGTGCTGGGATCAAAGGTGTGCATCACCATACCCAGCTCCCTATTACTTCAAGACAGGATTTCTCTGTGTAGCCGTGGCTGTCCTGGTACTTACTCTGTAGTCTAGGCTGGCCTCGAACTCAAAGAGATCTGCCTGCCTCTGCCTGGGTGCTGGGATTACAGGCGTGTATCACTACCACCTAGCCAATCCCCATTAGTTTTATAAAGTGTTTTTCTATAAATAGATAGTATTTTGATAAGTTGAATCTATTTAAAAGGCAAAGGCTGGGTGTGGTGGATCAGAACTTTAACCCCAAGCACTTAGAAGTAGAGACAAGTTGGTTTCTCTGTAAGTTCAAGTCCAGCCTGGTCTACAGAGTGAGTTCCAGGTCAGCTAGGGCTACACAATGAAACCCTTTCTAAACAAAACTCAGCAAAGCTAAATAAGTAAATAAATAAGTAAAGTATTTTAAAGGGAAACACCCTTAATACCCCTGAACTCACTGTTGGTACTGGGTTCCTATGGACCTGGGAGTCCGTGGGCTTTGGTGCTGTATTTAGGGAGCTCTGGACCTACAGAGCAGTTGGCTTAACCCAAAACAAGACAGCTAGTAGACATCTAGAGGCCAGATCATCTGCGGAAGTTGGAAAATAGGAATTAGAAGGGCTGGACCTCCGGGATGACCAACTACTGCCCTGGGTGGGGGGAGGAGAGAGAGAGGAGACTCCAGTTGGAGAGGACAGCCTGCTAGCTATTGCCGACCCCAAGAGCCACCTGCCCAAGTCCTCACCCGGGTGGATCTCCACTTCACCCCTATTTTCACTGGCCCGGCAGGGACTGAGCTCGGGCTGGAGATCTGAGGCCCAGGGAGGGAAGAGCAGGGTCCACCTCTAACCAGCTGCCACTCTATAGTACTGTCCAGGCAGACATGGGCCCCAAGCTCGGGCCCCTAGCTGTCCCTCGGGCTCATGAGTGGGAGGGAGAGATCTTGGGAAGATGTACTATGCAAGACTGCAGAGTGCATGCACAACTCAGTGCTAGATTCCAGATCTCCATGGTACATCTAGGCCCCTGGCCGCAGGCTGGCCCTGTGTGACTGAGAAACATCTGGGGGCTGCATAGGAACCTACAGATACTAGGATTCTGCCAGTGGTGGAGGAACCAGGAAGTCATGGGACAAGCTTTGCTGAGCATCTAGAGCCGTAGTTTCTCAATATGTGAGTTGAACCACCATTCACAGAGGGTGCTTAAGACCATTGGAAACACCAGATACTTACGATTCTTTTTTCTTTTCTTTCTTTTTTTTTTTTTTTTGAGACAGGGTTTCTCTGTGTAGCTTTGCGCCTTTCCTGGAACTCACTAGGTAGCCCAGGCTGGCCTCGAACTCACAGAGGTCCGCCTGTCTCTGCCTCCCAAGTGCTGGGATTAAAGGCCTGTGCCACCACCACCCGGCAGATACTTACGATTCTTAACAGTAACCAAGTTACAGTTATAAAGTAGCAATGAAAATAATTTTATGGTTGGAGGTCATCACAACATGAGGAACTGTATTAAAGCATCAGGAAGGTTGAGAACCACTCTGCTCTAGAGTCTAGACACAAGCAGAGAAGATGGGCAAGTGAAAGTCACTTCTAGAACAAGGAAGATTGGGCAGCTGGGCCATCCCACTGGCTTTGCTGTGAGCTCCTGATAGGAGCCTGCACTCTGGGAGCTGTGTCGCTATGGCTAGGAGCACGGGTCTAAGTACAGCTCATGTGACCACTGAGAGCTGGTGACAGGCAAAGAGAGACACTGGCTGGGTCCTGGCCACTGTGTCTCTCTGGGGGGCCCTGAAGGCCACAGGCAGTATATAGGACAGGTCGATTTCCCCCACCTATCTGCACCACCAGCATGAGGATCTCCCTGTCAGTTTGTTCTGTGGTGGGGTACAGGCTGCTGCTTCTGCCAGCTGGAGCCTTGCTTCCGGATCCCAGCCTGTGCTAGGTTGGGTTGACTGTTAACTCTTTGGTTCTAGGTGGGGGACGACTCCGCTGGTCACGAGTCTGTTCTGCAAAGGGATGATCTGGAGTCCCTCCTGAATGAGGTAATACGTCGCCGGGCCTGGGCTGGGCTCTCAACCCTTTTACTGCCTCAAGCTAGGCAGCACTTAGCAGTCCCCGGCCACCCCGCCCCCAAAGCTGCTCTTCCCGGAACAGTGTATCACCATTTCCATGCAGGAGCCCCAGGGTGCACAGCCCTACGTGAGATAAGCTGGCTGCCTCCTACCTGTAGCCTTCCTCCTCCTCCCAAGAGCCCAGCACCTGGGAGTCCTATTGTCCTCAGGACCTCAGAACCAGGAGGACTTAAGCCCTTGACTATTGAGAGAGAGATCGTAGGGTGGTCTTTCAGAGACCCCTCTCTTACCTCTCCCAACTCAGGTTCCTGCACCATAAGATGGACGGGTCGGGTCAGGTGTGGTGGCCCAGGTCTTTGATTCCCAGCGCTTGGGAGGCAGATGGAGGAAGAACATGAGGTGGATGCTAATCTGGACTACATGATGAAACCCTATCTCCAAAACCTGAGGGGCTAGAGAAATGGCCCAGTGGTTAAGAGTGTTCATTGCTCTTGCAGAGGACCATGTTTGGTTCCCAGCAGCAGGGTCCAGTGGCTTATAGCTGTTTATAATTCGATTCCAGGGAATCTAATGCCTCTGGCCTACTCAGGCACCTGCCCCCCCCCCCACATACACACATTTAGAAATAGCAGGAATGCATTTCTTCTAAAAACTAAAAGGGAAGGGGAGGGGGAGGGAGAATTACTGAGAAGCCAGACCTTTTTAGGGCTCCATCTATTGTAAGGGCACAAACTCCTTCGGTCATTCCCACATCCCGGGTGGCCCTCTTGCTCTCCTCTATAGGCAGCCACTGGCACTTTGGGAGGCTCAGCTGGTCAGGGGACCGCCCTATGCGGCGGGCCACCGTGCACAGGCAGATCTATGGAGGTGCAAGAGACAGATGGGTCACCTAGCATGGATGGGCATTTGAAAACATGAGGACCACCCGCCCCCCATGACTTCCTAGTCCTGATAGGATGTCTGACTCCTGAGCAGAGAGGAAGGGGCAGCCTGGGGGCCAAGCCCAGGGATTATATGTTGCTCTAGAAAAGCACCCGATGAGGCGCCCTCCCTTTACTGGCATGTCCCATGGGGCCTCGGGTCTCAGTCCTGCACCATGCATTAGAGGGTCAGGTCGGGTGACACCTTCATGTCCGGATGGTCACAGTTCCATAGACATGGCGGAGTGGGCACCAGCTCCGAGGAGGTCCAGCTGGTCTGAACTTCTATGCCTCTCTCTCCCAGCACTCCTTCGACGGCATCCTGCAGTGGGCCATCCAGAGCATGTCACGGCCGCTGGCCGAGACACCACCCTTCTCCTCCTGACCCCAGGTGGCCCAGGAGGGTGGGCAGCACAGCGCTGGCCCCCACTCCACATCATCGGATGAAACGGAGTTGCCTTACACCTGCAGCCACTCTGTTCCGAGAGGACATGCTCTGTCCCCCCAGCAGCCGGGCTGGTTAGGACCAAGAGCTGGCAGGTTCCAGCTGTCAGTACTCTCAGCCTGCAGATGGTCCTGGTCCCTTGTGGGGACACAAGGCCATCCTGTGTCCTAATATTAAAAGTCACTTCTGGGGGGCTGGAGAGATGGCTCAGCGGTTAAGAGCACTGACTGCTCTTCCAGAGGTCCTGAGTTCAATTCCCAGCAACCACATGGTGGCTCCCAACCATCTGTAATGAGATCTGGTGCCCTCTTCTGGCCGGCTGTCATATATGCTGTATACATAATAAAAAAATAAAATCTTAAAAAAAAAAAAGTCTTTTCTGTGGGCTTTGAGGTGCTCTGTAGTGGGTGTTTGTTTGGGGGGTATCCATACCCCTGGTGCTTGACGCTGTGGCCGAGTGGAAGGTGTGTTCACTGTTCTGGAAGAGTAATGCCTTGAGGAAGAAGCACAAGGAGGCGCGAACAGCACTCTGTGCCCTTGGAGCAAAGCCTTGTCATGGTCTCCAAGGCGCTGACGGGCTTTGTCCCATCTCTACCCCTGCATCAGTCCCCCTGTGCAAGCCAGCCCCTTCTCCGTCATCCAGTCCTATCCAGGCCCTCGACACTCGGAATTCCCTGTCCTTGCCATGCCATGTAACTGGCTTCTCATCCTTGAGACCTCAGTCACCTCCAGTGTCACTGCATTTACTCATTTTTTTTTTTTAATTCAATCTCTGCTGTGTGTCTTCTATTGCTGAGCATCGTCCCAGGCAGGTTCCAGAGGGACATCCCTGTGGGAGGGGCAGATCCTGCAAACAGTGTGACCTTGGACAAAGCAATGACTGTGAAGCCGGAAACCGCAGGGATCAGAGGGGACCGGTGTGCTGGGCAACGGCTTGGGACCCTGGAGGAGGGCAGGGAGCCTGTGTGCAGAGGGGAAGACCTGACCTTCCTGTAGCACAGACACTGGGCATGGGGTTGGTACCCGGCCAGTCACAGTGAGGGCAGGGGTTTTGGGTTGTCAGAGAGATTGGCTCTCTGACCCTTTCCCTAGACTGTCAGCCCCTCCCCAGATGTACGGCTAAGCCCAGTCTTCAGCTCTCTCCTGCCCTCATCTCCAGATAGTGCCCTCAGATGCCCCCCCACCCCCATGGGAACTTTATGGCATATTGAAATATCCCAAGTGCCAGGTGGTGGCTGCAGATATCACCAGGCATGGGGGTCAGAGCTAGACCAGTGTCCTTAGCTAAGACATATGGCTTGTGTGTCCCTATGTGTGTCCTGTAGGGATAGCTAGAGGTAATGACCATGATGCCTAGTCCTGGGCACCCTGGTGAGTGCAGCTCAGCACTCCTAAAGGCTACAGGTGAGCGTGAAGGCAGCCCCTAGGGTAGCTGGCACCTGACCATTGTCCACACTGTTGTCACATACATGGGTGAGCAGCTGTTTGTGCCATGTAGGGTCAGAGGCAGGGGACAGCAGGGGGCGGAGGGGTCTCAGTCCCATGGATGCACTTGTACGTTCTTACTACGTAGACCAGGTTGGCCTCAAACTCACAGAGACCCACCAGCCTCTGCCTCCCAAGTGCTGGGATTAAAGGTGTGCGCCACTACACCCAGTTGCACTTGAACTCAGCATGGAAACTGTCACAGATGCACTTGAACTTAACTTGGCGATTGAGTGTCACAGGTATACTTTTCTAATAAAGCCGAGTACCACCGGTGCACTTGACTTCTCGAAGAAGCTGAGTGCCACAGGCGCACTCTGAACATCCTAACTTGGAGAATGAGTGCCACAGACACACTTGACGTCTCAGTGTGGGGGGTGGGTGCAGGAGGGAGGGCTCAGAAGCATCGGCTCAGAACTGTACATTGTGACACTTGGACACATGGAGCAGGGCTCTGCCTGAGTGGGTGTGAGCATGTGTGTGCCTGTCTGTGGGCACCCTGTTTACCACGGTGGGGGAGGGGGATTCCCAGAAGGTGGGACTGCAGCACACAGCTGCTGCTGTCCTTGTGAGATGTTCTGGTCGGGGAGGTCACCAGCAAAGTGAAGAGCTAAAGCCCCTAGGGTCTACCACCCTTGGTGGTGGTGGTGGTGGTGGTGGTGGTGGGGACTGGGATTTGCCCAGAAGCTGCCCAGGGTATCCCAAACACCGCCATGGTCATGCTGACATGGTTCCATAGAGTCCTCTTCAAATGACCCCTCCCCAAAAGTGGAGGGAGCAACCAACTCCAGCCCTTCCCAGCCATGGACTGGTCTCTCCTCATAGGGCAGCAGTGGTACCCTGTTTCTCAGCTCGGGGATCCTGGAGGACAATAAAGAGTCCAGCATCACCAGAACGCTTTTCTGGACAGGTCCAAAAAGGACCCGAATTTAGGTTCACCCCCCTTTTACAGGGACCATGGACCTCCATGAAACTGAGCCCTATTCCTTCAGCTTGCTCCTACCTGGGTCCTGGCCCCATGAAGCCACCCAGAGACAGGTTCGATGAGGAAACAGAAGCTTCTGTTTTGACTCATGTGGGGGAGGGAAGTGCAGCAGGACAGTCTCCAGCCACCCCTTCCTTCCTTCCGTCGTCTGTCCGTCCTCTTGGACTTCCTGTGTGTCGTCAGCCCTCCGCTACCCATGAAATGCCTGCTTCACTTCGTCAGTGAGTCTAGCTTTTTGGTTTTTTTGTTTTGAGACAGGGTTTTTCTGTGTTGCCCTGGCTGTCCTAGATCTCACTCTGTAGACCAGGCTGACCTCGAACTCACAGAGATCCACCTGCCTCTGCCTCCCAAGTGCTGGGATTAAAGGCATGCATCACCACACCCGGCATTTAGCTGGTATTTTGAAAGTAATGAAACATGGCTTTCTGACCTTAGGTGGGGGTAGATCCTGGTCCCTGTAACCCTCACCCCATTTTCTTTCTTTCTTCCTTCCTTCCTTCCTTCCTTCCTTCCTTCCTTCCTTCCTTCTTTCTTTCTTTCTTTCTTTCTTTCTTTCTTTCTTTCTTTCTTTCTTTCTTTCTTTCTTTCGTATACAGTGTTCTGTCTGCACATATCCCTGCAGGCCAGAAGAGGGCACCAGATCTCATTACAGATGGTTGTGAGCCACCATGTGGTTGCTGGGAATTGAACTCAGGAAGAGCAAGCAGTACTCTTAATCTCTGAGCCATCTCTCCAGCCCCCTCACCCCATTTTCTTTGGCTCCTCTCTTACGGGCAGCCCGTGGGATTATCAAGGCAGCTCTTGTTCTTGTCTGTCTGTTGTTTGTCTCCTTCATCCAGAACCCAAACAAGGGCTGCCCACGATAGTCCCGAATTTAACGGAGTGAGTGAGTAGCAGGTGGGTGAGCTGATGTATGAGGGCTGCTCCAGGCTACAGAGCTGTTAAGCCGGTCTTCCCCTGAGTGTAATGGGACCGCTATGATGAGGACTGCAGATCAGGGCTTACGTAACGCACACGGGCTCTGCTGACCCTGGTGGCTAGGAGGAGATCAAGGTTTGGGCAGGTGGTTACTCCCCATGGCTTAGCGGTGGCATCTCCCTGCGCCTCCCACGTGTATGTGTCCGGATCACCTTTTGCTCCTGATATTGTTGGAGACAGGGTCTTACTATGTAGCCCAGGCTAGCCGCTAGCTCTCCATCCTCTTGCCTTAGCATCGTGAATGCTGAGGTTACAGGCAGTGCCTCTGGACCCAATCTCCTGTTTTACTAAAGACTGAGTGAGCCCCCACCATCATTGGCATGGCTTTTGCCACAATGACCTGCCATCAGTCCCTTCCAGATGGATCCTTAGACACACACACAGAGCTGACAGGAAGGAGACTTGAGGACACAGGCAAGTGAATGAGTACCTGGCCACTGACCCCAAAGCTAAGAGCTTTATTGCCCCCAAGATGCTCTAAGTCCATTCTAGATGTCCAGCCTGGACAAGCACTGGTGAAGAAGACAAAGTGAGGGCCAATGTTAGCAAAATGATGGCAAGAATAGAGGAGAACCAAAACAATAATATGGCGTGTTCCCATTCAAGGATGTCCATAGCACGGTTGCTGTAGAGACAGGGAAGCAGTCTAATGGGAAGGGGGGAGCCAATAAGACGGGAGGAGCGTTATTGCCAAGGGCACCAGGCTGACATCCCAAGACTCTCAACACATTGAAATAGTGCAGCCAGCTGGTCTTGGGAGCAGCAAATCAGGTTCCAAAAGACTGCTCTACGTCCCTGAGATCCTCCAGTTTTAGGAGGAGGCCATCTTCAAGAACAATTTGCAGGCTTCAGACAGACAGACAGAATTTACAGAAAGCAGCCTCGAGTCCCAGGCTAGCTCCTAGGATGCTGATGTGAATGCTGGCTTGTCACCACATTGCCAGTCACACACACACACACACACACACACACACACACACACACACACACACACACACACTGTCAAGTGAGGGAAGAGAGAGACTGGAATCATTGAGAGCCTTCTTGTCCATGACTTATATGCCACCTGGTGGCCACCCCGAGAAACAGCTGCCTCTGCTAGGCTCTGGAGACTAGCCAGGGAGTCCTGAGTCTTGCTCTTGCACAGGTAGGTCTCTTGATGAATTACTATTCTTGCCTTAATTTTGCGAATAGTGTGTTTCACGTATGTTATGTTATAAATGGAGCTCAGCCCAGGGGAGATTGAACTTCACCCTCTGTAACCCTTCACTGCTTAACTGCTTCCAGACCCTCCACAAGAACCTGAGGCTTCCAGCTGCCACTTGTTAACTGGGTTGACATGGTTTAACCACATGCTCACAGGACCAATCTAGAGTCAGATTTCTTTTAAACATGTTTTTAGCTGGGCAGTGGTGGCGCACGCCTTTAATCCCAGCACTCAGGAGGCAGAGGCAGGCGAATCTCTGTGAGTTCGAGGCCAGCCTGGTCTACAGAGCAAGATCCAGGACAAGCACCAAAACTACACAGAGGAACCCTGTCTTGAAAAAAAAGTTTTTAAACATACTGATTTTTTTTTTATGTGTATGAGTGTGCTGTGGGATGTCTTTCTGTATGCTGTGAATATGTGTGGCTCCCATTGGATAATAAATAATAATAAATAATAAAGGACAGGATGGAGCCAGGTGGGAAAATCCAAAAGAGCTAGTGAGAGGAGAAAGGAGAATAGAATAAGACACTAAACCACCGTCCAAGGAACAACATGTAATGGGACACATGTAAAGCCACAGAATGTGTGGCGATACATAGATTAATAGAAATGAATTGAATTAAGTTATAGGAGCTAGTTAATAATGAGCCCGAGCCATAGGCCATACAATTTGTAATTAATATTAACCCTCTGAGTAATTATTTATGAGCATCTGTAGGGCCAGACCAGAGAAACTTCCGGCTACATGAGTGTTTTGACTGCATGTATATGTGTCTGCATACCACATGCATGTTTGGTATCCACAGAGGTCGAGAGAGGGCATCAGGCCCCCCAGAACTGAAGTTACAGATGACTGTAATGCCATCTGGGTTCTGGGAACCTAACCTGAGTCCCGTGCAAGAGCAGCAGGTGCTCTTAGCTTCGGAGTCGCCCTCTCCTTTTCTTTCCTGGTGATTGACAAAGTACTCCTCGTCACATAGCTCCTGCGGTCGGTCTGTAGACTTATTCTCTGTCCTTTGGTTAATATGTCAGGGTAGGGTTTTTTCTCCCTCATGCAATGCTCTGGTCTAGGAATTAACTGAGCTGTTATGTCAATGCATTTTATACAGTCAGTCTGTCACACTCTGAGAGCTGGGGTGGCAGAGGGTCTTAAGACATTAAAAAAAAGGGAGGTGGTGGTGCACGCCTTTAATCCCAGCACTCAGGAGACTGAGGCAGGCGGATCTCTGTGAGTTCGAGGCCAGCCTGGGCTACAGAGTGAGTTCCAGGAAAGGCTCAAAGCTACACAGAGAAACTGTCTCAAAAAACAAACAAGAAAGAAAGAAAGAAAGAAAAGAAAAAGAAAAGCATGTTAATTTTGGGGCTGGAGAGATGGCTCAGAGGTTAAGAGCACTGACTGCTTTTCCAGAGGTCCCGAGTTCAATTCCCAGCGACCACATGGTGGCTCACAACCATCTATAATGAGATCTAATGCCTTCTTCTGTGTACATAATAAATAAATAAATCTTAAAAAAAAAGACCAGTTACTGTATCATGTAAGGTTGCTGTAAGTGACAATGTGTGCAGACTTTCTGCTCATGTGTTAGACTGTAAACTGTTTAAAAGGCTTTCATCTCTAAGCTGGGTGATGATGCATGCCTGTAACGAATCTTAAGTGGTCTTATAATAAAAACCCGGAGCCAGATATTGGGGTAAATGCTGAAAGGTCAGAGAGACAAAGGAATAAGCCACTGCCCCGTCTCATCTCGCCAACTCCACGAATCCTCTGTTTGAAAGCCTCTGAGTCCACAACCCAGAAAGCTCTCTAGTCCAAAGGGCTTCAGTCAAAAAGGGCTTTAGTTCCCGTCTCCTCACGCCTTATATACCTTTCTCCGCCCAGCCATACTCACTTCCTAGTGCTGGCATTAAAAGCGTGTGATTCCCGAGTACTGGGGTTAAAGGTGTGTGCCACCACTGCCTGGCTGTTTCTGTCCTAGACTGGATCAATCTCATGTAATTCAGGATGGCTTTGAACTCACAGAGATCCAGACAGATCTCTGCCTCTCGAGTGCTAGGATTAAAGGTGTGTGCCACCACTGCCTGTAACGCCATCTGGGTGCTGGGAACCTAACCTGAGTCCTCTATGTTTAGAGTCCACTGGCCGCTATGTTTAATTTAGTGTTTTAATCTGTCCTCTGATCTTCAGGCAAATTTTATTAGGGCACACAATGTATCACCACAAGCTACCACTTGGGAGGTGGAAACAGGAGGCTCCGACTTCAAGGGTAACTTTGGCTACAGGAGACAATGTCTCAGAAACAAACAACAAAGTAACAACTGTCTCCGAATGCAACCATGTTGAGATTAGGACTTCCACTCATTTGTTTAGGGTACAGATTTCCCCAAACTCCAGTCAGGCTCTGGTTCTAGATTTTGCCTTCAGCCCTGACTGACCTCTGTCCCTGTTCCACTCAGTCTTATTTGTTTTTTCGAAACAAGGTTTATCTGTACAGCCCTGGCTGTTTTGGAACTTGCTTTGTAGACCGGGCTGGCCTCAAACTCACACCTGACTCAGCCTCTCAAGTGCGAGAACTAAAGGCGTGCACCACCACTGCCTGACTAGTTTGAGCAAGAAACCTGCTGAGTCAGTTTGAAACGTCCTCATCCTGGAGTCTGATCTCTCTCTCTCTCTCTCTGTGACTCTCTCTCTTTCTCTCTCTCTCTCTCTCTCTCTCTCTCTCTCTCTCTCTCTCTCTCTGTGGGTGGGTGCGGAGGTGGGGTGGGGGGTAGGGGGGTGGGGAAACAAGCCCTGCACTAAGCTTTATGCTGGCCTGTCCAGGACTGGGAATTAATAATAGCTCTGAGCAATTCTGGTCCCCTCTGAGGTATCTGTGTGGGACCCCAAGTCTAGGTGAGGGTCACTGGGGAAGCAGATGAAAGGATCTAGAGGATGTTGAGCCAACCTTACCTCGGTGAAAGCTTCTGGAAACCGTCCCCCCCACACACACACAAACAGGGTGCACAGTGGGGCTTGTAGACCTGGCCCCTGAATTGTCCCTGGGTGAAAAGTACAGCTGGCCAGGGTCCCCACCTTGTGACTGCAGTGCCCAGATCCTGTCTTAGGCTGTTTGGAAATTGTCAGCGGTTTGAGGACTTGAAGGGTCCCCTGGAATAATGGGCACTTCAGGGGGAGCTGGGTCCCGGCCTCCTAGTACCCCAGACACTTGGTTCCCACCTGTCGCTTTCCTACAAACGCCCAGCTTCCCAAGCTCGCTCAGGGTGGCAGAGTCGCCGCTCCCTGAGTGTGAGTAATTCAGCCCAGCTGAGAGCCGCCCTTGGCCTCACTACCAAAGAAGTGACTACAGGGGAAAGCCGCGGAGTAAGCGCCTTATTTTTGCCTGGGCTTGGGGGTTGGGGAAACAGCGTTCAAGGTCGGCTCACGCCGTGCGGCTGCAGCGATCGCAGTGAGAGCACAGCGCCACCAGGGGGCGCAAACCGCGGCATTATCCAGATAATAAAAACAAAGTAAGCATGAGCTTGGTAGGGAAAACAGAAAGGAACGGAGTTTTGTTGACGATTTATTTATTTTTATGTTATGTGTATGGGCATTTTCCCCGTGTTCTGGCTGGTTTTATCTCAACTTGACATAAGCTAGAGTCATTTGGGAAGTGGGAACCTCGATTGAGAAAATGCCCCTACCTGATTGGCCTGTGGGCTCGTCTGCAGGACATTTTCTTGTTTAATGATCGATGTAGAAGGGCCCAGCACACTGTGGGTGGTGTCAGCTCTGGGCAGGTAGTCCCAGGTTGTAGCAAGCCAGTAAGCAGCACTCCTCCATGGCCTCTGCTTCAGTTCCTGCTCTGACTTCTTCAATGATGGAGTGTGTAACCTGTGAGATGAAATTAACTCTTTCCTCCCCGATTTGTTTTTAGTCATGGTGTTTTATCACAGCAATAGAAACCCTAGGTAAGGCTTGAAACTTTTAAGCTCATAAAAATGTGTGTGTAAGCTGGGAATTGGTGGCACATGCCCTTAATCCCAGCACTCAGGAGGCAGAGCCAGGCAGATCTCTGTGAGTTCGAGGCCAGCCTAATCTCCAAAGTGAGTTCCAGGAAAGACGCAAAGCTACACAGAGAAACCCTGTCTCGAAAAACCAAAAAATAAATAAATAAAAAATTAAAAAAAAATAGTTTTAAAGTTTAAAAAATTCCATTTTATTTTATGTGTACAAGTATTTTGCCTGAGTATAAGTCTTTCTATGTACCATATTCATGCCTGGTGCTCTTGGAATTCAGAAGAGAGTATCTGATCCCCTGGAACTGGAGTTCCAGATGGTTGTGAGCCACCACATGGGGGGGGGGCACTAATCCCGAGTTCTCTGCAAGAGCAGGCAGTGCTCTTAACTGTGGAACCATCTCTCCAACTCTTAACAATACGATTATAGAAAAATGATGACCAGGTCTGTGACCAGTGCTTTATCTGCTGCACATGGGTCGGGCGATGCCCACCAGGCTGCGCTTGAGCCTGGAGACTCATGTGTCCACCTGTCCAGCACAGGGCAGCCTCAGCACACCTCTGCCTGGTGAATGGCCTGAGCATCGCCTTTTGTGAGGAGGTAGCAGGCAGTCCGGACTCTCCTGTTCTTGTCACAGTCTCTAGACTCATTGTCCTCCAGAGGGGCTAGAGATGCCTGGAAAGCATTGGAGAGAGCAGCCCCGTTTGAGTGACAGGCATCCAGGGGTAAAAACCTCCAGCCCTGGCGCTGGCTGTCCTTGATGGTGTGAATCTGCCACCCTGCCCTTATGCATCCCTGATCCCCGGATAGCCCTCTTACATGTCTTATACATCAGTTGTCTTCTCTTTATCTCCACTGTCGCTTCCTGAAGTGACCACCACTGCCCACGCAACACCTCTCAGCCTCCAGTCGCTTCACCCGAGCTACCCTGCCTCTAACCCCCACCCACCCATGCTCCTCTCCTTGCTCCCAGAGTTGCTTCTCGAAGGGCACAAGTTGTCTTCCCACTGGCTCTGATAACCGTGCTTGAATTTCCCAGAGCAAAATGGAAGACAGGTGAGAACTAAACCAAACCTAGGTGATCTCAAAGGTGGCCCACATTGCAAGGCAAGGTCAAAGTCTCCCTGATGTGGCTGGTGGCAGGCACGACTTCTGTGCTGTGGAGACAGAGCGCTCCTGGGTCACCGTGCCTGCCTGCCTTCTGAGCAGAGCCTTGCCCCCACTGGGCTCTGCACTGGCATCGGAGAGTCTGTGTTTCCCGGTGACTCTGAACCACGTCTTGAGCCAGGAGCGTGGAGACAGGCTTCTGCTGGGAGTGTAAGTAAGGGTCTTTGTGGACAATGTGTGGGTGATAGATGGGGAGCTGGGATGTTTCTGCAGTCAAGCGGATGATCCAATTGGGCAAGAGCACACAAGAAGGTCTCCCCACACATTCACAAGCTAACCTGCCCTCTCCAGACTCCCACCAAGCATGCATCCCCAGGACACATTCCCTGAGTCCTCTGTGAATGAGCCTGGTCCTCCCTGACCAGCCAGTCTCAAGGGACTGGAGGGTGAGTAATTAAACCAGATACAGGTGCTGTCTAAGGCCTAATTCTAGCACTGAGGAGGTTGAGGCAGGAGGGTACAAAATCAAGGCCAGCTTGGGAGTCATAGTGAGTTCAAGGCCAGTCTGGGCTACACAGCTCCTCCTCCCCAAATAAAAAGGATCATTCATAGAGTAACAGAAATAGCTCCAGCCAGTAAAGCCTTGATGACAGACAGGGAGACCATTATGCAAGGTTAGAACGTCTTGTAAGGAACATTCTCTGACCGTAGAGCAACAGGGAATTAGGAAATAGGAGAGAATGTTAAGAAATGTCAAACCTTGACCAAGGCAATCCAAGGCAGAACTACAAGATGGAAAGGCGCAGAAGTGAGAAGTTACCAGTTAAGAAGGAAAGGAAACCCGGAAGGCCTGTGTGCTCAGGGAGAGTGTGGGAAGCAGACCCACGCTGCCAGCCTCTTCCAGTGTGGTTTTCAACATCTGGGAGAAGACATTCTACAACTTTTAGAAAGGAAGTCTTCTGTTGTTTGCCAAAGGTACAGGGTTAGAATGACTGACCAATTACTTCCCAGCAAGGCTGAGAGCAAGAAGTTTTTGGATAAGCCTTCCCACCCTTGTGGGCAAATGGCTTTAGCCCTCAAGTCTGCGTGGGATGTTTCTATGGAGCATCCAGGCAGACACTTTAGGGTCTCAGGAGAACACTTCACCTCAGAACACTGCCGAGGGTACGTGGAGCCCAAACTAGGACAGGAAAGAGAGAGGGATCTGTGGGAAAAGTGGGTAAGATTCTGATCAAGTCTGACTGGAAGTTTTATTCCTCCTGTCTAGCATTCATGGTACTAAGGCACTCTGCACACTACTAGAGGAGAAAGGTAATTTTCAGCCCAGCTACAGACCCTGCCCTCTCCAACATCCATCTGCCTGCAAAATATCCTGGTGCGACAGCGGTGCACCTGTTACAGGAGTAACCAAACACGTCAACAAAATCTTTTGAGATTATGATTCATAAAAACATTTCTCGGGCTGGAGAGATGGCTCAGAGGTTAAGAGCACTGCCCGCTCTTCCAGAGGTCCTGAGTTCAATTCCCAGCACCCACATGGTGGCTCACAACCATCTGTAATGAGATCTGGTGCCCTCTTCTGGCCTGCAGTCATACATGCTGTATACATAGTAAATAAATTAAATAAATAGATAAATAAATAAATGGAAAAAAATTCTCCTTTACCTTTCTTCTCTCCAAGACCTTCCATATACCCCTTCCCCACTCTCCTTCAAATTCATAGCCTCTTTTTTTTTCAACTACTTTTTGATTGGATTTAAGGTCTATTCCATGAGATGGAATCCATACCTGACACTGCTAAAGTGGCCAAGAACCTAAGACTACTAGGTCACGGCCTAGGGAAAACCTAATATTATTCTGCTGAAGAAACAGCAATAGAATGACTGCCCCTGACAGAGTGCTTTCAAGCCTCAAACTCACAGAGATCCACCTGCCTCTGCCTCCTGAGGGCTGGGATTAAAGGTGTGTGCCATTGTGCCTGGCTTATGAAAAAAAGAAATAATAATAAAAAGATCCTGATGAAAAGCACTTAGGGTCTATTTGGCTTCCGATTCCAGGTTACAGTCCATCATTTATGGCATGGTACTTTCTCAGTGAGGGTGGCTTGAGGTCCACCATTGTTCCATGCCCTCCTCCTCCTCTAGGAATTTATTTTACGTGTGTGAGTGTTTGCCTGTATGTACGTCTGTGTACCACATGTGTGCCTGGTGCCCTCAGAGGTCAGAAGAGGGTGTCAGATCCCCTGGAACTGGAGTTATAGGTGGTTGGGAACCTCCATGTGAATGCTGAGAACCAAGCCCCAGTCCTCTGCAAGAAGAGCCAGTGCTCTTAACCATTGAGACCTCTCTCAGCCCCCTTTCTTCCTTGAGGCCAGGTCCACTTGAGAAAATAATCTGTCTCTGACTTGCCCTGAGTAAAATTATCTGAGGAAATTCCTCTTCCTTGGCCCCTGTGCTGCTGAGAAGTGAGGATGTGGGCGTTACTCAGAGCAAGACCTGACAGTTGGATGATTCTTCTAGTGTTGAGAAGGAGGCTGACTGCTTTCCTGACCACAAGCAGGCTTGACTCTAGGGATTCTCAACACTAAACACCAGAAGCCTTGTCCACACTTCAACCCTATCCTCATCTTTACTACGCCCTGCCTTCACCCCCATCCCCTCCCTTCCCGCAGACCAGTCCAGGATTTAGTAAGGACCTGCTCCTTTGACCTTGGCTTGAGTCCTAGGATCTAAGCAGCCCTGGCATGTCCCTGCCCCAGAAGGGTCTGCTGGTGGTTTTGAAACAGGACCATACACTCTGGGCTCTCCAAGAGGCAGAGTTGATCTCTTTTCCCTTGTGAGTTTAGTAACTTGCTCCCGAATGCTGGAAAGTTGGCTGATTACTAAATCCCAGGAGGCCACCCACTGCCTTCTGGATAGCATGGGCGTCGATGTGCCAACTGAATCATAGGAGGCTCAATCTCTAGTCCCTTGAACTTTGGGCTGCAGGTTTTACTGATTCTCAAGTTCGTGAGACAGAACACACAAGCCCCAAGTAAAACCCAGCAGATTCTGGCCCTCATGGGGGCAGCTGGGGCTCCAGACATGCTTCACAGGGCACGGTCTGATAGCAGGGGCCCCACTAGCATGGAAACAGGGAGCAAGACCTGCAGTAGACCTAATCAGATGGTAAGTCTATGTTTAGGTTTTGAGGACCCATCAGGCCATTCACTTTCTGTCATCGATGCCTCAGGGCTCCAATTACACCATCCCTGGTCAGTCCTTGTCATTTATAGATTAATAACGACCTAGTGACTGTCCTAATGAGTGTGGTGTGGAATCTCATTTTTTTTTTTTTAAGAATACGAGTGGGAGCCAGGAGTGGTGGCACTAGCCTTTGCAGAGGTAGGTGGCTCTCTGTGAGTTCAAAGTCAGCCTGGCATAGATAGTGAATTCCAGGTCAGCCAAGGCTACATAGAGAAATTCTGCCTCAAAAACAAAGAGATCAGAAGGGCACACATGTATATACACGTAGGTGCTAAGATTACAAAAAAATAATGACCAAAAATGTCAGTCCAGGGGCTACTGTGAGGGCTCTTTAACTTGCATATTGAATAATAATAATAATAATAATAATAATAATAATAAGAAGAAGAAGAAGAAGAAGAAGAAGAAGAAGAAGGAAAGAAAAGAAATAAAAAGGAAAGGAAAGAACATGATTGCTTCTAGGTACGGTGGAAGAGAACGTTTATTATAGCTATATGGGCAAGCATAGGTGGAGGCAGGCACAGGGCGAGTCCAGAGTGGACATAACATGACCAGACTGAGCTGGACCTTGTAGGGAGAAGGGGAGGGGAGAAGGGAGGGGAGGGGAGGAAACCAGGTGCAGAAGCCAGGAGGTCAAAGGTCCAAAAGCGGGGAGGTAACCAAAATGTCTGGATTACATAGGGAAGAGCTTCTGGGGGAAGGGCAGCCCAGCCCCTGGGCTGGAGAGTTCAGGGTAGAGGGTGGGGTGTGCCAGCCATACCCTGTCACAGGTGGGGACTGAGGGACGCTGGGAGAACTGAGTGGCCAGGTCCGCTTTGATGTGTTAAATAGGGCACCTCAGCCGTTTGTCTGGGGTTTGAAACTTAACATATGTATCTTTTATGCTCCTTTCCTGATGTTTCTAGCCCATTACAAGCAACACTAAATATTAGTGTTTTCAACCAAATACTGTAAAACTTGGGTTTACAACAAGGAATTAACGCCTTTTTCTCTCCCCCACCTTATATGACTATTATGGAAACATTTATCCCTCCACCCCAGTAAACCACGCCCCCACCTCACCCCCAACCCCGTCCTGCACAAAGGCCCTGCTGTGTTCTTAGAACTTGAGTTAAGTGGCCCACCTCTTCCTTCCTTCTTTCCTTTTATGCCCTTAGGTTTCTTTGTGTAGCCCTGGCTGTCCTGGAACTCACTCTGTGGACCAAGTTAGCCTTGAACTCAGAGATTTGCCTGCCTCTGCCATCTCAATGCTGAGATCAAAGTTGTGGGCCACCACAATCCTGTAATAAAAATAAATCTTAAAAAAAACAAAAACAGGGGGCTGGAGTGATGGCCTAGTGGTTAAGAGCACTGACTGTTCTTCCAGAGGGCCCGGGTTCAATTCCCAGCACCCACATGGCAGCTCATGACTGCCTGTAACTCCAGTTCCAGGGAACCGACACCCTTACACAGGCAAAACACTAATGCACAATAAATAAATAAATTAATTAAAAAAACAAAAACAAGAAACAAACAAAGCCAGGCAGTGGTAGTGCACACCTTTAGTCCTAGCACACAGAGGCAGAGGCAGGCGGATCTCGGTGAGTTCGAGGTCAGTCTGGTCTACAAAGTGAGTTCTAGGACAGCCAGAATTATAACACAGAGAAACTCTGTTTTGAAAAACCAAAACCAAACACAGCAAAAGCAGGCAAAAAGCATAAACCATGAGGATCAGATGGTGGCACTTTCATAGATGCCCCATGCCCTCAGGTGCCTTCACAGTGACCCATAGGCCACTCCTATCCATGACACCCCAGATCCAGGGCTCTGGACTGTGGGTGCTTTTCCTTAGAGTCCTGGATCTGGCCAGTCCCCTATCAGCTTTGAATCCCTCTAACCAATCTTGGGGAACTGATGCCCTATTCAATGCCCCAGGCAAAGGTCACACCCCAAACCAGGAGCTCTCTATGGGCTGCCAGGGTTAAGGGTGGCAGACAAGTTCAGCAAATCCCTCTGAAGTAAGGATGAGGCGATGTCACGTGGTTTCCCCTCCATCTGGTCAAGGTGGGCAAGCAGGCAACAGCTACCCAGAATGGGGGGCCCAGGGCCCTACAGTTTTGTTTTGAGCTCGAAGGAGAACGTGGCAAGCCTAACTCGGAGTCCGGGTGCTGCTGAGGAATGTTCACCTGAACCACACCTGCACCCCCGGGCAGGCCCAGGATCCTGGCCAAGTGGGATTGAAAATGCCTGTGGGACTTGGCTCCAGGTTTTCTTTAACAGCACCTGAACAGTTATCAAACCAGCTTGCTGTACCAGGAACTCCACATGCTCAGAAGCTTCAGTCAGGCACAGGTGGTGGATTCCCTTGGTGGGGACGTTGATCCTAGCTGCTGGGTGCCTGGGGACCAATGGTTCGGGAACTGCTACCTGGAGACTGGAGTGCGCTCCGCCCTTCTAAGGGCTGTAGCGCGTCATTCTCCCCGGCAGCCACCAGAGGGGCGACTAGGTTCCCGGAGCCTGTCAGTCAAGCGTTGCACTGGGGGCGGAGCCGGAGCGGGGCGGGACGAACCGGGCGCACTGGCGGCGGCAAAGGGCGGGGACAGGCAACCGCGGCGCGGAACGCAGAGCGGGGAAGAGGAGCTCTGGCTCCCGGTCTCCGCTGCCACCATGGCCACCGTGGACCTGGAGAAGTTGCGGATGTCGGGGGCTGGCAAGGCCATCGGAGTGCTGACCAGCGGCGGCGATGCGCAAGGTGATGGGGCGCGAAGGCGTGTTTATGGATGGGCAGGGTTTCTGCCTGTCGTCGGGCTCCTTCGGCGCGATCGCCGTCCCTCGCCCTGGGGGACCTGGGGATACGAGTCCCGCCAGTCTCCTTCGGGGGCAACGCGGCTCCAGGTCCCTGTCCCTAGACTCCGCCCCCGGGTCACTAGCGTACGTGCTGCAGGCCACGGGCCTTGGCACGCCCCGCCCTCGCGCTTCCTAAGTCCGCCCGACTTGGGGGTGTGTCCGCGCAGCACGCAGACCTAGGGCACTCCGCTTCTCCTTTCTGGGTCACACGTGTCAGGACCTCACCGAGATGGTCCTGGCCGAATCCTGCAGCCCAGGAATTTGAAAGGACCAGAGACCCTGTACCCTCCCCATTCAGCCTTCGATTCCCATCCTGTCTGCCCTGGGTGGGGTGAGGGTAGGGCAGGCTTGCCCACAAGCCTTCGCCTGGGCTTTTTCCTGTCCCTTGGCTGGAGGCCTAGGTGGAGAACAGAGTACATGGAGCGGGATTTCGGGGGCGGGGGCACTTTGTGGGTATTTCCTAGCGAAGTCCTGGTCTCACTCCTGTAACAGGGCAGGCAGCACGTGGTTGTTTGCGCGGGGTCCACACACCCTCTGCCTGGCTTGGTAAGGCTAGAGAACAGCCTAGCTTGGGAGGAACTGCCTCCTCTCGGCCCCTCACTTGGTGGCCCGGTTTCGTGCTGATTGCCGAAGTCCATAGCCTCTAACTCCAGTTGGGCACAGCTGAAGAGCGATACCATCCAGTTGACCCTCAGGGGGAAGAGAGGCTGAGGAAGACACGTGGGGCTTGGAGGGACTTCACTACCCTGAGCCCTGCAGCTGGGCTTGCCTGTTTCCTTCCAGAGAGTTCAGGAAATGCAGATACACATATGCCCCTCAGTGCAGGCTCCTGACCGCCCAGCCCTTACCTAAGAGAGAGGTGGGGGATAACGAAGATGATGGACGCATCTTACAAGCATGGTTGCAAGCCCGGGAAGGCAGAAAAGGTCACCTGACTCCCGGCCTGTTGGAAATCTCAGATCCCTGCTGAGTCCCCTGGTCCTGGCTATGGCTGCCAGTCAGCATACCCTTCTTCAAGAGAATATAGCTCAGTGGTGGGACTGAGATTGGGCGGGGACCTGAGGAAGAATCATTTATGGTAGGGATCACAAGAGAGGCCCTGGCTGGGCCCACCTCACCCATTAGATAGGCACTTCAGTGAGGCCATCGGAGTCCTGAATCCCATTTGCAGGGCTCCTGGCTCTGGCAGCCATATGCTACCCATCCCAGGCTCCTGTCTGAGCAAGGGAGGCTCCAGTGTCTGAGGGATGGTAATACTGAATGGTCTCTGTGGGTGTAAAGTTCCTGCTGCCTCTGTGGGTGTAAAGTTCAAGCTGCCAGGCCAGGGCCACCAGGGTGACAGACATGTACTTTTGGAGGCTGGTGGAGGGGGCTAGAGGCAGGAGGCCCTTCCTGGGTAGGTGACCCGGTAGGCAGAACCTGTTTACATTTTCACTTGGGCCCCAGGGCATGTTCTCCACAGGCTTCATGGAGTCCTCTCTGGGTAGGGCCAGTATCAGTGGGCAAGCGGCAGCAGCAGCTGGCATCACGGCAGAGTGTCGCCGTCTGTTGCCTAAATTCTGGAAGCTGCCTTCGGGTGTGTTCCCTAGGCTAGTCAGCTGCTGGGTGCCTCGTGCCTTCTGTGTGCCCTCAGTGCCCTCATGGGCCCTTGGTGGCGTTGGCTAACAACAGCTGGAGAATGGACACCTCGAGGTGCGCCCCTACAGAGCCCCATCTGCACGCATTGAACATGTGAACGCCAGGCCTCCTCACTAGTGGAGGCCACCCGGGCCCAGACCCGGAGTCCTGGCCTGGCTAGAGATGTGACCAGCTCCTTTGGCCTGACCCAAGCACTGCCTCTGGCCTAGGAAAAGGTTTCTTTTTTCCTCCTAGCCAGGCAGGAAGACCTATCCTTTTCAGGCCAAGTCTCTCCCTTCCTGTGGGCCAAGAGTCATGTTGGGGAGCTGAGGAGGGCTGTTGTGTTCATCAATGTCTGTGTGACCAGAGTAATTTCTTTAAAAGTAATTACAGGTAGAAAAAAAAAAGGAAACAAAATCCCTCAACCAAACTACAGCTCCAACAAGCCAGCCCGGCCTCAGTCACATCCCAGCCTAGGCACTTCAGTTCTCTGGCTCCCTGTACCTAAACAACTCAGGGGCCCTGCCTTCCCTGTGGTCAGCGTAGACACTCATTTCCTGTTTGTGTTGTGAGGTGCCTGCATTGCTGGGTGTGGGAATGGACACAGGCCTGTTAGCTTAGAAGCCATACTCTGGAAGGCCCAGGATCGTCTCTTGGTGCCTGAAAAATACCTTGTTTTCCCAGAGGTTATGTCTCTGGGGTTCAGTTTTGCAGCAAATGCATAAGCAGGCTTTGGCTCTGCACAAGGCACTATGAATGCCAGCGGACAGACAATTGCCCGCCCTCTGCTGAGGGCTCTCTGACTGGGCCTGGTCTTTGCCCAGTTTATTTTGAGAAGGAAAAGCAAATGAAAGGACAGTTGAAAAGGCCTTTTAGTTGGGTGTGGTGCCTCAGGCCTGTAATCCCAGTAATTGGGAGGCTGTGGCAGGAGAATTTATTATGAGTTCTGGGCTAGCCTGGGCTATAAAATGAATTGTGGGGACAGTGGAACACAGAGGGTGGGGCCCAGACCTTTGCCACAGTCTAGAATATAGAGCAGGAAGGTGATATAGGTGCCCAGGATTATGCTGTCCCCTCAGGCCATACCCTGCCCCCCGGGCTTCAGTGCATAGCACAAAGGATCATTGGGTGCCCAAGCTTAGGGGTCTCCCTGTCCTCCAACCCCAGACTCCCAGGCCCTCAGCACAGTGATTGGCACTCTTCAGAGTGGTTCAACAATAATAGGAACCGGCTGGGCTGTGGTGGGTGCACACCTTTAATCCCAGCTCTTGGGAGGCAGAAGCAGGAGGATCTCTGAGTTCCAGGACAGCCAAGGCTACACAGAGAAACCCTGCTTCAAAAATAAATAAGCAAATAAATAAAATGAATGAATGAATGAATAAAAACCAGTAATAGAAACCTTTTGCAAAGGCAGCTTCCTTGTGGTCCTTAGGGGCATCATCTGCTCTCCCAGATCCCGTCTCAAGGGCCATGTTCCAACATGAAGGGCAGTCTCCATGGATGCTTGGTTTAGCACCTGTGTGGTTTCTAGGGCTCAATGTAGGTTTTCTTTGACAGCGTCTTGAAGTCATTTACAAGGCAGGGCTACACTGTATCTGTTATGTAACATAGTCCTGAGCTGTCCCCCCACCCAGCAGCTTGATGAGATGGCCTCGTCAACTGAGACTGGCCTTCCCCTGGAGCCACAGGTGACCAGGGGCTGCACTCTGGGTCCCTGGCCTCTGACATCACCAAACTCCATCCCAGATGTTGGGCCTTCTCTCCTACCTACCAGGGTCCAGGACCCCTTTGCTGGGCCTGCTGACGTGGGCTCAGGGCAGGAAGGAAGCATGGTGGTGGCCGCTGTAGACTGACTAAGCTGATCTCCCTTACCGTTCCCACTCAGGAGTGAGCAGGGGGAGCCAGCAGCCCATACCCAGCCTCTGCTGTGGGGACCTCAGACTTCCTAGGCTTTGGTGCTCGGCTCCCTGGGTGTGTGGGATGTTCCCGGCTCCCTCCCACGTCTCGGCAATAATACTTCCATCTGTTTAGGGGATGGGAGGCATTTGCTACTTCCGGGACCAATGCTCTTTCCTGCTGTGGGTCCTGGGAAGGTGTGAGGCGGAGCAGAACCAGCATTTCCAGTCTGGGGTTGGAGGACAGGGGGAGGCACCCCTCTCAGCTAGGTACATCGTGTGACCCTTTGTGCTTGGCACTGAGGCCCAGGGGGTGGGGTATGGCCAGAGGCGATAACAAGGTCTTCCGTGCCCATGTCACCTTCGTTCCCATAGACTATGTTAGTCTGTGGCAGAGGTCTGGACCCCGTTCCCTAGGCTCCACTGTCCCTATATTCCATGCCTAGGCCCCGTGGTTAGCACCTGATTCTGTGGGCCTGAGAGAATGGGGGCTGTGCTGACCGAGTCCGGAGCCTTCCTGTTGCCGTGGCTAGGGCAGCCGAGGCCAGAGACTAGGCATGGAAGGAAGCCAGGCCACTCAAGAGCAGCTGCCGCTCCCCTCCACCTCTTTCTAAGTGTTCCGGGGAGCAGTTGAATGCCAGACTCTAATTTCCTGGCTCGGAGCCCACTGGGGTGGGGGTGCTGTGGGAATATCCAGAGAATATCCCTGCCTGGACTGATGGCGTGTCCCGACTCTCTCACAGGTATGAATGCTGCTGTCAGGGCTGTGACCCGTATGGGCATATATGTGGGGGCCAAAGTCTTCCTCATCTACGAGGTAAGCGGGGTGTGGTGGGGGTGTGGTGGCGGTAGCCTATGCCGAGGTAACCTACAGGGAATACATTTTTCTGTTCTGGTCACCTTGGAAGCTTTCAGGTGCCTGGGCCTGGACTGACGGGATGTATATTGTCTGGGGGAAAGGGGTTGAGCCAAGACATCTATAGAGCGAGACATATTGTGGGGTTGGTGCCCGCTAATACTTGTTCCATAGCCACCACGGGACATTGTTCAGTCCTGGAGGCCTAGATGATGGATGGAAGGTCACCAGGAGACCAGCCAGGACAGGACCAGTGGGGGAGGGTCCAGGCCCTACCTACGTCAACCCTGCTTTGTCTCTCGCTGGCCAGTAGCACAATCCATCTGCTCAGGTCTTTGTCAGTCTAGAGCCCCAGGGACAGAGGGTCCCCCTCCCCCAGGGCCACACTGTCTGTCCTGGTTTGCTCTGTCACTGTGGCCCGTAGGAGGCCAGGTGGGAGTGAGGGGCTCCCTGATGTTGCTTCAGGTGGGCACAGCAGTCTGTGAGTCTCCCCACCCACTCCCTGGGTGTCTTGTCTTCTTTCTCCCACAGGCTCCCGAATTCCCTTGTCATATCTTGTGGTTATCTTGTTTTAACTTCTTAAACACAATGTATCCAACCCCAGCTCTGCCTCTTCATAGGGCCTCTGCCCCTCCCTCTCACCCCTGGGTATGTCCTTGTCCCTTGCCCTGGCCCCAGGTTATGGCAGGGCCATACCCAGTCTTCTGCTCTACAGATGTGGGAGAGGGAGAGATAGTGGGGGGCCCCAGTGTAGAAGACACAGGCAGCTCTCTCTCTGAGTGCTGGCTTCAGGCTTGGATGATGGGGGATCCCTGCACACCCTGCTGTGGAGTGTCAGAGATCTGAGGCACAGGAGCCTGGCAGGTGTATCTGTATAGGACCTCCAGATGGGGAGAGCCGGGTTCAAGCCATATGTAAGGCCTCTTTCCTCAGCATCCTAGCCTCTCCTGTTAAGAGGGAATACAGAGGGCCAGGTGGTGTGTGCCTTTAAACTCAGCACTGGAGCTCCAGAGGCAGGAGGATCTCCGAGTTAAGAGACCAGCCTGATCTACATAGCCAAATAAATAAATATGAAAGGGAATATGAGCTCTCCCGTGTGTCCATGTGGGTGGTGTCTTCTAATGACTGCAAGTAAGTGCGGACTGCTTTGTTCTCTTGGACCTTTGGGCTTGGAGTCGCAGAGAAGGAGGTGCCTGGACTTTACGGTGGTCAGCGGCAGTAGAAAGGGAAGGACAGAGAGGATGCTCCTCTCCATCTACTGCAGGGCCCTGCAGAGTGCCTTCCTCCTCAGAGACCTCCACACAGACACCACTAATATTCCTTACTTCCAAGTAGAGAGGGATTTCAGAGAGAGCCAGTGTGAAGCGGGTAGGGTTATAAAGAGACTTTTGTTTGTTTTGTTTTTTGAGACAGGATTTCTTTGTGTAGCTTTGGCGCCTTTCCTGGAACGCACTTGCTGGCCTCGAACTCACAGAGATCTGCCTGCCTCTGCCTCCCGAATGCTGGGATTGAAGGCATGCGCCACCACCGCCTGGCATAAAGAGACATTTTATACATAACAAAGCACCCCCAAGAGTATGGGAGAGGATGGATGAGGGCTTCTCAAGGGCTTTTTTTTTTTTTTTTTTTTTAATACGGTGGCTGTGTGGGCCCTTCCAAGTCACAGCGCTGAGGGTGAGATGCACAAGGTTTGAAGGTGGAATAGTGTTCTTCTTTCAACAAAGCTGTGAGGTTCATGAGGGATGTTGTTTGAGGTTAGGCATGAGAGGCGGGTGTTGGAAGCCCAGGGCTGTAGAGCATCCTGGCCCTAAGTGAGCACAGTTGATCGGCTGTCCTTGACATCTTTGAGACATTCATAGGCAACAGACGTGTTTTGAATCCTGTTGAGTTAAAAAAAAAAAAAAAACTAAATGTAGGGATCATGGCCTGGAAACATGGATTTAAACTACCCCAAATTCCATGTGCTGATGTGGAAGCAGTTTCATGAACTGTTTTACAGAACAAAGAAGGTCGTAAATCAAGGCATGTTTAAAATACGTTGGTGGGGACATCAGAGAGGCGGGTCCAGCATATCAGGGAAGCTTTTCTCCGGGGCTCAGGTGCTCTCTGATGACGGTCTTAGCTTTTGGGTCGGTGGAAGCTGGTGGTCTGCCAAGCTAATAGATTCTAAAAGGTTTTTATCTACTAGACGCAGGATGTTAGTTCTGACACCGGGATGGGCAAAGCCAGATATGGTGATTAGTCTCGGGACCAGCAACCGCCCATATCCCTGCAGCTCTAACCAATCGGTCTCTGCACATACAGTGTCTTTTCGGGAATCCTTGACACTTAGTAGGTGATTTTGTTTTACCAGTGGTGTCTGAAGTCTTCCAACTTGTACATTAATGGTCTTACTTTTCCTTTCATGGCCAGAGGTCTTGAGTGCCCAGAGGAGGTACAGTTAACCTGGCTTGAACTAGGAAAAGCTACTTACACTCCTCAGACTGGGGTGCCTCGTCCACCTGTGGCTCCTGAGAACCTTCAGGGGTGAAAGCAGAGTTGTTTGTGTGGCTGCTGTGGCCTGAGCTGACCCTTCACTGTGGTGTTCACTGACCACTCTCTGGGGCCTTACCCCTTGGCTAGGGAGGAGCACAGCCCAGAGCTGAGCTGGACATCCCGGGCCAAGCATGGCATGCCCACTTTTCCTTGGTGCTGGAAGGCCAGTGGTGCCCTCTGAGGAGTTTGGAGCTGCACGATAGAGGCTGTCCATCTTGTCTTATCCATTTGCAAAACACCCCTATCCCATGTTCATCGTGTATAAAACCCACAGACAGATCTAGATCTACTGTGTGGTAGAGGTACTTGGTTCTTGTTGTCTGATGAACAATAGCAGAGGTCAGCGAAGAAGCCATGCTGAATCCCCATGAGGGTCCAGTCCATAACATCCAGGGTGAAAGATAGGTACTGTCTAGTACTGTGGGGTGCACTGCCCTGTACTCCCACCCCTTTGCTCTGGGGTGAAGAATTGGCCACAAGTACCTGGGGACACATGGGACATTGTCTTCTGTGGTTGCCCACACATCTATGGGACTTGTGAATCCTCCCTTAGGTACGGGCCTTCCCACCCAAAATGCACGCGTGTTCCCATGGGGAGACTTGTGTAGTGTGTGTCCCTGGCACCCTGACTTCTGCCTTTGAAACTAGGTGTTAGTTAAATATATCCGTGGGTAGGGGAGGGTGTCACGCTCTGTTGTCACATGGCGGGAAGCACTTAGAGTCCCCTCAGACCACAGCCAGGTCATTTCCACCACTCACACTGGGCAGATCTCTTCTGAAGGACATCGGGCTTCCCTAGGGGCTTTGGGGTCCTGGCCTTGTCCCTCTGGTTTGGGTGCAAAGACATGAGCTCAGCTTGGGGACAGGCCTCAGGTGAGTGCTGGCACCACAAGCATGCACTGCGTGTTTTCCTCTGTGAAACAAACTCCTGGGCGTGTAGAGCATGCTCGGAGTCCCACACAGGCTGCTGGGCCTGCAGATAGGAGTCCTTGCAGCCGGGCCCCCTGAGCAAGCTCCCTGCCGGTGATCACAGTGCTGCTGGCTACAGTCGGGCTGGTGTCTCATCCGTCCGTCTTTGCTTTCAGGGCTACGAGGGCCTCGTGGAAGGAGGTGAGAACATCAAGCCAGCCAACTGGCTCAGTGTCTCCAACATCATCCAGCTGGTGAGGCTTGAAGACAGATGCTCCTTCCCCACCCCGGCAGTGTGTGAGCATGTGTGGGTGTGCACACACATAGAGGCCCTCAGACACAGAGATCTCCTGGGTGCACAGACACATCGAGACATGCCAAATGACAGACAGACAGACGTACACGCACCAAGAGGCTGTAGTCTAGACCAGGGAGGCTGTGGGTGGAGACAGAGATGGTTCTCTTCTGGCTGGTGGGTGGTGTGTTTGTGTGTCTTGTGTGTGTGTGTGTGTGTGTGTGTGTGTGTGTGTGTGTGTGTGTGCTTTCTCATTCTAAGACTTGAGGGAACTCCCCAAGCCCAAGGCTTTGGACTCAACGAGAAAGGCCAGAGAGTGGAGGGAACCACACAAGGTTCTAGAGACTTCCCGCTCCAATTCTGTGGGGTCCACCTCGTCCAGCAGTGGCATCTTCTGCCACCCCACCTAAAGGCTCCTGCCTCTTCCATGCAGGGTGGCACCATTATTGGCAGTGCCCGCTGCAAGGCCTTCACTACGAGAGAAGGACGCCGGGCAGCAGCCTACAATCTACTCCAACACGGCATCACCAACCTGTGTGTCATTGGTGGAGACGGCAGCCTCACGGGTGCCAACATCTTCCGCAATGAGTGGGGCAGCCTCCTGGAGGAGCTGGTGAAGGAAGGTGGGTCTGTGCAGAGCTGGCTCTTACCTGACTCTGGAAATGGCTGGAAGTCATCTCCTCCAGGACAGCTTCTGAAGTGGGGTGGTGTGCAGGTGGCGAGGTCAGCATGAGCCCAAGCTCCTTGAGGTCACGGGTGGTGCCCCGTGTTCCAGGATAGCATATCCCTATCCCCCCACCCCCCTACTTCTCCCATCCCCTGCCCCCCACCCCTGCACGCGCGCTGCGTGATGGCCTTGCTTGTAACTGATTCCTAAGAGTCTGATGTGGGACACACACTCAGTTTGCAGAGGTGTAGCTATGGTTTAGGTGACATTAGACATTAGAAGTCCCAAGGTTGCTGCTTGGAAGGTGACATCAGCCATTCTGTGCTTCCCGTGGTCCCCTGGAGGCTGCCTACTGGCTGATGAGGCATTTGAGAAGGGCTGAGCTAGGCCTGGAGCCCTGCTGGGATATACCCCTTCTTATCGATGGTGAACGAGGGAGAAAAAGGTATGGTGGCCAAAGCAGCTGGCCAGGTCGTGGCCCTCACCAAGCCTTTGGTTCTCTGGCACAGGTAAGATCTCGGAGTCCACGGCTCAGAAACATGCACACCTGAGCATTGCTGGGCTGGTGGGCTCCATCGATAACGACTTCTGCGGCACCGACATGACCATCGGCACAGACTCGGCCCTGCATCGCATTATGGAGGTCATCGATGCCATCACCACCACTGCCCAGAGGTAAGTGGGGTCCCATGCTAACTAGGCTGACTTGGGAGCCTCTGTCCCCTCGTGGTAGTGAAGCTGGCCTTATGCAAGCTGCCGCAGTAGCCGGTAGCCGGTGGACTTTAGCTGTGTGTTCAACTGGTGGCTTCTAGGCTAGTGCCTTCTGCCGAAGGAAATGCTGGGGTCAGCTTCCAACCTTCCAGGTGTCGGTGGGACATGGGCAGTGCACCCCAGCCACCAGAGGCTTACTGCATTCTAGGCTGGTGGTGCTCCTGAAGGGGGTTCTTGGGCTCCCAACCACAGATCACCAGGTTTGGATTAGTACCAAGCTCTCAAGACAGTTGAGAACTAGCCAGGTGGTGGTGGTGGTGGTGGTGGTGGTGGCGGCGGCGGCGGCGGCGGCGGCGGCGGTGGCGGCGGCGGCGGCGGCGGCATATGCCTTTAATACCAGCACTTGGGAGGCAGAGGCAGGCGGGTCTCTGTGAGTTCGAGGCCAGCCTGGGCTACAGAGCGAGTTCCAGGATAGGCTCCAAAGCTACACAGAGAAACCTTGTCTCAAACAAAAACAAAAGATGGTTGAGAACAGTCTTGAATAATAGTGGGTGTTTTCTCATCCAGGGAGCAGGTAGCCCTGGGCATGAGGAGCTGGGCACTGTCCTTGGGCAGTACCCCTATCCTCTTGGAGTCTGGTGGGTTAAGATGTGTGGCCTACAAGTCCTGGCACTGATATCTCCACCCATTTCATCTTCACAGCCACCAGAGGACCTTTGTGCTGGAGGTGATGGGACGTCACTGCGGGTGAGGAGGACTGTCTTGGTCATCAGGGAGAGGTGGGGCATCGGGGGCTGTGGGGGACAGTGGGGTAGGGACACCTAGTGTCTGGCACCCACTGGTCATTTACTATTATATATGAGTATGAAGTAGCCCTTGCGGGCATCAGGGAGAGAGACAGGGAGAAGGTCCTGAGCAGGCTTGGCCCCTTTACTCCTCCAGATACCTGGCGCTGGTGTCTGCGCTGGCCTCAGGGGCTGATTGGCTGTTTATCCCTGAAGCACCCCCTGAGGATGGCTGGGAGAACTTCATGTGTGAGAGACTGGGTGAGGTGAGTGGCCAGCAGGGATTTCTACTTCGACCACTTGAGGATCTAAGAGGCAGGTGCCCCTGGAACTCCGTTCATTCACTCACTGGTTCAGCAGCACCTGCCGGCACCCTCTGGGGAGCTGGGAGGGTCATGGTGCTGACTATTGATTGCTCATGCCTGTGTGAGGGTCATGGTGCTGACCTGAATGTGCGTGTGGGATGGCCGTAGCACTGATGGCTGGATGCGTCTGGCGGGGGGGGGGGGCGCTACATTGCTGACTGTTACATGTGCCGATGTGAGGTCTAGTGCTGCCCGCTGGACACACCTGTGGTCCTACCCATTGTAGGCAGAGAGAGTGGACAGAGATGTTCAGGCCACTGTCTGGGTTCATCTCTGTGGCCAGTGCAGGAAGCATGGCAAATTTGTTTCCTGGAGTGCTGGCGCTAGATCTCAGCCTCTGAGAGGTAGCCTCTTACACCAGGGCCCAGAGCAATGACCCTGTAAGAGCGGTAACCCTGTAAAGGCCCAAAGGGTAGGTGAGGGGCCTGGGGCTAGCTACTCGTCTACCAGATCTGTGCTTCCCTGAGGGTGGTGGGTTCTAATCCAGGAAATAAGTGTCTGTGGGTGGTGTATACCAGGCCCTAACTGGGGGGCCCCTGAAGCAAGAGAAATGGGGTGTCTGGTAGGAGAGGCCCCTCTAAAAGAGCTGGGGGAGGTTGCTGGTCCCTTGGTCTAGAGCAGGCTATCTGGGACATAGCTCTTTAGATGAAGCTGAGGTGACTGGCATAAGGGGGTATATTCTTACACACACACATAACACACATACACACATACACACACATACACATACACACACACATACACACACATACATACATACACATACACACACACATACATACACATACATACATATACATACATACACATACATACATACATACACACACATACACACACATACATACATACACATACACACATACATATACATACACACATGCATACACATACATATACATACATACACACATACACACACATACATACATACACATACACACACACATACATACATATACATACATACATACACATACATACATACACATACACACACATGCATACACATACATATACATACATACATACACACACACACACACACACACACACGCACGCACGCACGCACGCACGCACATATAGTTTCTATATCCTGGGAAGCCTGTGTTTTGAAGGAGAGGCAGACCCATGTGACCAGGCCCCAGGCAGAGCCAGAGGTCCCCAGGGAAAGTAGTACCACCTCCTTGTGGCTCTGCATCCTATCTAGGCAGTAGAGCTTCCTGAGTTTCTAGAACCTTCTCAGCTGAAGCTACAGGCAGGATGGAAGTGGAACAAAGTGGGCAAGACTTTGTTGCCCCTAAATAGAGACTGCAGGCCAGGTGGGGCCTGAACATGCCTGGCTCTCATCTGCCTGTGTAAGGTAATGGGCTTCTGTGAGCGTCCATGTTTTCCTGGAGAGGCAGGTGTTTCCTTCCTTGTCCATTTTCAAGCTCAAGGCAGGGGTGGAGCCTGGCTATTACCCTCAACCTGCAACCTTAGCCTGGAGGTCTGGTTCCTCGCCAGAGTCACCTCCTCTGTGAAGCTAATGCCCTCTACGAACACCCAGGCCACTCACAAGCTGCTTCCAGCTTCCTGACGCAGGAGGAGCAAGAGTTCTTGGCCAGCCTGCGCTCCATCCAAATTCTCGGCCAGCCTGGGCTGTGTAATGAGACTGTCTCATGAGCTGCTCCCACCCTGTCCTTACGGAGGCTCTGGGTGTCACTGCAGCCTTGTAGACTTGCGTATCACACAGCAAACCTCATGAAGGTCTGTCGTCTGTCGGATCACTGAAGGAAAAAGCCAAGGAGGGAGAGTGCTCTGTGATGGTTAGATTAGCGTATGGCACATAACCTAGGGAGAACTGTTGTTCCGTCTTATGGGTCCCCTGTGCTAACTGTAGCCCTCCCATTAGTTCCAGGGTAGAGAGTGTATTAGAACCCCTGGCTATTGGTTGGCATTGGAAGGGTCCCCCATTGAAGGATGCAGAAACAGCCTGAGATGGGACCTGAAAGTCCCTGGTTAGCTGCCTGCGGGAATGGTGGCTGTTTCTGGTCTGCCTCCTGCAGACACCCTACCTAGTACCCGCTCATCCCGTGTCCCCACTCCTCAGCCTGTTGCTTCCTGCACCCCGTGAGGACAATGTGGTCCTGGTTGGCTGCCCTCAGCACTACTGTGCACTCCAGATCCCTTTTCCTCTTTGAGAGGTGGGGAAAGGTATTGTCCTTGCTCAAGTGGGTTGTAGATACAATGTCCTAGACCTCAGTGAGGCTTGCTGTCCCTAATGGCCACGTGCCATGAGTGGTCCATGACTGGAGAGTGAGCCCAGTGTCTCTGACAGACTCGGAGCCGCGGATCGCGACTAAACATCATCATCATCGCAGAGGGTGCCATTGACCGGCATGGAAAGCCTATCTCATCCAGCTACGTGAAGGATGTGAGTACAGCAGCCTCCCAGGGCAGGACAGGTCCTCTCCGGTCCCCCGGCTCCATCTGTGTCTCCTGCAGATAGGTCCTGCTGGTCCTGGGTTGGCCCCTCCCTGGGCTGAAGTTGGCACTAGGAGATGCTTGCTTCTTCATCCTGACCCTGTCAGTTGTGGGGTGGCTGGCTGGGGTCTCCAGAGAAGCTGAGGACTCAGGTCTGGTCCCAGGCACTGCCCCTCCATATCACGAGCCCCAACCTTTTGGGTCCTGACTCCATTCAGTGTCTGGCTGGGCCCCTCGGCACCCCAGTGTTAGGTCTTAGCTCTGTGGGCTCCCCAAGTGATGGGGTGCCCATCCTCCACTCCAGACTCAGCACCTGCAACAGTGTGGATTTGCCAGATGTGTTGCACACCTGTAATCCCATGAGGCAGAAGGAATGTGAGTTCTGTGCCAGCCTGGCATCCACACAGATTCTAGGCCAGCCTTGGCTTCATAATGAAACTTTATCTCAAAACTAAACAAAGCGAAACAGAACTAACACCCGGGACTGAAGGCCCTCCTCTAGCCTCTGGTGGTGGTGGGCATCCCCCAGGGAAACACAGCCCCCGCCTGGCGCCCCTGCCTTTGCCCCCACCCCCTCTGCCAGTGACTGTGTCCCCATATCGTCTGATTCTGTGCTGGCACTCTAACCTATTTGCTGTTCCCACTGTACCTCGGCCCCCAGAACCACTGGCGTCCAATGGACACTGAGCAGAGGGGCCAGAGACTGTGTTCAGTGTTGACTAGCCAGGGCTGCAAGGGCATGAAACACAACCAGTCCTGTGTGCACAAAGATGCTGCCCTACGAATGCACACATGGACCCTCGATGCACACTCACGTGGTCACACAATCTTCACAAATGTATTCACACTCACATGAACTCCACACTCAGATGCTAGAGCATGTTTCTTAAGGCTACACGGGTGGACCACGGAGACTGGGCCTAGGGACAGCTGGGCAGCAGCTAGTGCAGGAACCTACAGACCCTCTGCTCTTTGCTCCCCACAAGGCAGGGTTTCTCCGTGTAGCCCTGGCTGTCCTAGAACTCGCTCTGTAGACCAGGCTAGCCTTGAACTCACAGAGATCCGCCTGCCTCTGCCTCTTGAGTGCTGGGATTAAAGGCGTGCACTACACCGCCTTACTTATCCTCTACTCTTTTGACACATAGCTGGTGGTTCAGAGGCTGGGCTTTGACACACGAGTGACCGTGCTGGGCCACGTGCAGCGAGGAGGGACGCCCTCAGCCTTTGACCGAGTCCTGGTATGTGTACAAGCTTCTGCAGGGACTTTGTGTGTGTGTGTGTGTGTGTGTGTGTGTGTGTGTGTGTGTGTGTGTGTGTGTGTGAGAGAGAGAGAGAGAGAGAGAGAGAGAGAGAGAGAGAGAGAACGCACGCGTGCGCATTGAGGGGCTGGGCTGGCTGTCTCTCGGCTGCCCCAGATCCCTTCTGAGACCACTACAGAATACACATCATGTCTGAGCCAAAAGGAACAGATTCTTGGCCACGAAGGCCCATGCATGTCAAAGATTCTGTATGTGAGGACTGGTACTCTATGAAGAGCCGGGCCAGAGGCCGCCTGACAGACAGGACTATGTAGATGTGAGACCGGATGGTGCTGGCTTGGCTCCTGTGTACCACCACATCCACTTTGCTGAGCCCAGAACTCCAGTGTGCCATCTCCCTTGGCCCTATGGAAGAACTGGGCACAGACAGACCCATGGAAGGGACCTCACTGGCTCTTCTAGGCCTCTTCTACACCCTACGTGAAACTTAAGTCTATAAAGAGGCCAGGGGAGTTTGAGACTTGGACACAAGGCTAATACCACCCCACCAAGATCTAAAATGTCCTGAGATCACCATGCCCAGCCAATGCCCTGGGTGCTGGTGGGAGTGCAAGCTGCCTAGGCAGAGGCAGAGGACAAAGGGACAGCTTACTGCAGTTTGTCACCAGAGTGCCAGCATTTTTATGCCAGTTCTGAGCCCAAATGTCTCCTGGGTGATGCCAGGGGACACCTGCTCGAGGAGATCTTCCATGAGTCCTTCATTTTCGTCTGTCTGCCTGTCTGTTCTCTCTGCTGCGCCAGAGCCTACAGCTGTGGTCCGTCCCCTGTAGCACAGTTCTTAGCGTTTTAGGTGTCCCAGCCTGTCAGCCCATGTTTATCACTCCTCTCTATCAGGAGAGGGTGACGTGTGAGGCTCCAAGAAGCGTGTTGTGGAAGGGGCCCTGGGGCCCTGGCTGTCTTCCTTCCCTGCCACTTTCAGTCCCAGAGACCCTGAGCAAGTCCTCACCAGGCCCACTAGCCGGGCTGTGGGGACTCTGATGGGAAATGGGGCCTGACTGGCCGTTTTGACTGTTGATCGATCGTGCCAAGGCACCGTGATCTGAGCCTGGACCCGTGTGGAGGAGGCTTAGGAAGCTGGCGTGTGTGCATATGTCTGCAGAGGGGCTGTGTTGGTTTGCAGAGCGGTGGGGTGGGCTGTACCAGCCTGAGCCGCGCTGTCCCCTCTCCTGTGCAGAGCAGCAAGATGGGCATGGAGGCTGTGATGGCCTTGCTGGAGGCCACGCCCGACACACCGGCCTGCGTGGTCAGCCTCTCCGGGAATCAGTCTGTGCGGCTGCCTCTCATGGAGTGCGTGCAAGTGGTGGGTGTCGCCCCCCTAGCTTCCTCTTAAGTCCTCGGCTTCTGGGTGGGGGAACGAGGGTTGCCGTAGGAGAGGAAGGGGCTTCCCGGGCTTCGGAAAGCCGGGAGAAACTGGCCAGAGGGAAGTTTGGAGGTGGACACGTGTAGTCGGGGAGCTGGGAGAGCAAGGTCTCGGCTTCCTGGGGGCCGTGGCATTGGGTAGGTGACTGGGTATTTGGGATTGGGGTGAAGGATGGAATTACTGGGTACGGCTCTGGCAGGTGTATGGGGGCGGTCATTAGGGTAGCCAGAGCAGGGGCGCTAGGATGGAGTACAGTTGAGGGCAAAAGGGCTGTGAGGCCAAGCAAGGAGCTGCTGGCTTTGGCTCAGGGTGTGGTGGTGGTGAGGATGCTCCGTGGCTGGGGTAGACAGAATGTTGGAGGCAGGAGGAAGGCTTGGTCCTGACCCCCTTAGGGAATCTACTAATGTCAGCCCAGGCCCTGCTTCAGGTATGTGGGTGAGGGATGGGGGGGGGGGCCCTCCCATTCCCAAGGCTCTGGTCAGGCTCTGAGGGGGTTTGAGACACAGTGAAACATGTGAAGCACAGGGCTGATTTGTCCCTAGATAAAGGAGGACTCATGTCTGAAAACTGACTGGGCTCAGGACATGAAGGTGTTGGCTCAGAGTCCCTTCTTGAGGCTGGGTCTGTGAGGCCTCCTTGACCACCCGGCTCTCTTTTTCTCTTTAAGACAAAGGAGGTGCAGAAGGCCATGGATGAGAAGAGGTTCGACGAGGCCATCCAGCTCCGTGGCATGTAAGGGTAGCCAGCCTTTAGGGCAGTGGGGAGGAAGGGGTGAGCATGGACCGGCATTCGCTGACGGTGCTCTGCAGGCCCTGGGCCCCACTCCCCCCCCCCCCCCGCACTCTGGGCTAGTACCCACTGTTATAGGAGCTGAGGGGAGGTAGCCCCTGTGATGCCAATGCCAACTGTGAGGTGTGGGGCTGCCGTGCCAGGGAGGGACCTATAGGGTGCGTGGGGGGGTAGTGGTGCTGCGGGATGGACAGAGGTCATGGCCAGCTTTGTAATGCCCTACTGAAGGACAGGGAGGGCCAGCGGGTATGTGGACTCTAGCCCTTGGTGGCATGGGGTGCCACCTCCTGCAGGCACCTGGCCCTGTAGGCCTGACTAGTATATTCTGGCTGGATGCCCAGGCCATGGGCTTGTGTCCCGTTGGATCTCAGGGGTCTGTTGAAGATGTTTGCGTGGGATGTAGCCACAAGACAAGCTGACCGCACGGGGGTCTGGCTCCTTGGGATCTGAGTTCTGGCCCTGTGCTGAGCATGCCCTGAGCTTCAGAGTCCCATGTGCTCATGCACTTCTCTGGCTTTTGAGCGGCCGTCACTCTGCCTCCCTGAGTTCACGGCTGTCTGTGGCTGCAGGGGTGAGGTGGGGCTGTGAGCTTCACCATCTTCTTCCTTTCCAGGAGCTTCGAGAACAACTGGAAAATCTACAAGCTCCTTGCCCACCAGAAGATCTCTAAGGAGAAGGTAAAGAGGAGGGCAGAGACCATGGCTGCAACGGTTCTGCCATCTTCCCCTTCCTCCCGCCTCACTGCTGTCTCATGGAGAGCTGAGCTCCGAGTTTGGGGCTTGGGTGTGGCTGGCCGCAACTCCTCCTTCCTGCCCGAGGTCTTAGCCATGCCCTGAGGACTGGACTCAGCTTTGCTTTGTGGCCACAGGGCCCAGTCTAGGGCTTCTCAAGGACTGTTGAAGAACGTGGCCCTGATGGGACTTGGTGGAAGGTGACAGTGCATTGAGCTATGGGGACAGCTGAGACCCTGGGGAAGGTATCTCCAGGGCAAGAGCAACGTAAGGGCTGGTTCCTGCTACTCCAGGGACCAGGACAGGGCCCCACTCAGATACTCTGAGCTGGCACACTGGATCATACAGCTTATGGGTCTATCACTTTATATCAACATAGCACCAAGCCAGTTCTTGGTACAACGTTAGCTGCTGTGAGACTGGGTGGCCCCTCCCCCCATGGCTGTACCACCTCTGTCTGAGCATGGCCGATGCCTGAGGGCTTTGAAGCAGCTGTTTACCCAGCCTATCAGGCTGTGCCTGTGAGCCTGCTCTCAGGTGGTGTCCACTGAGCATGCCAGGTGACCTTGTGATGTACGCAGGACTTGTGCTCTCTCTCTCATTTGGTCTTTCCCAGAACTTTCTGGAATGAATAGGACAGATATATTACTCCCATGCTGGATAGCATTCGGGCTGGCTAGGGATCCATCTGGCCCCCGTGGCTTATATTTCTGTCGCTTCTCCTTTTTTTTCTGAAGTCCAATTTCTCCCTGGCCATCCTGAATGTGGGAGCCCCCGCCGCCGGCATGAACGCCGCTGTGCGCTCCGCAGTGCGTACCGGCATCTCCGAGGGACACACAGTGTACGTTGTGCATGATGGTTTCGAAGGCCTGGCCAAGGGTCAGGTAGGTGCCGCGGCGATGATGCAGGCGGTGGCTGGGGTTGGGAGCTCAACCCCTTACATTCAAAGATCTGAAGGGTGCTGGATGTGTAAACACAATAGTCCTGTTCAGGGACATGAAGAAATGTGATAGCCCATGGGGAGGGGCTGGCTGCCCTGGGAGTGGAAACTGGGACTCTGTTCTTTTTTTTTTTTTTTTTCAAAACAGGGTTTCTCTGTGTAGTTTTTGGTGCCTTTCCTGGATCTCGCTCTGTAGACCAGGCTGGCCCCGAACTCACAGAGATCCACCTGCCTCTGCCTCCCGAGTGCTGGGATTAAAGGCTTGCTCCACCGCCGCCAGGCTGGGGGACTCTGTCCTCTTAATCAGCCCTGAGACCCAGGCCCCTGCTTTGGGGTGATAGCCAGCACTGACAGAGTCTCTGTCCCTTGCCTGAGGAATCACACTGGTGAGACCTTGGGCCACCTTCCTGAAGCCATGTTCTTCCTGGCAGGTGCAAGAAGTGGGCTGGCATGATGTGGCAGGCTGGCTGGGGCGAGGTGGTTCAATGCTGGGGACCAAGAGGTGAGTAGCTGGTGGCTGGATGTGCACAGCCTAGCTGATGGGACAGATAGTGACTAGTCCTGAAGTCCAGGGCCGGCCCCTTGGACTCCTGGGTGAGCCAGGCAGAGAGGGTGCTGCTCAGTGTCTCATGCCTGCCCTGCAGTGTGGGGACACTCGGTGGCAGGCAGCCGGAGCAGAGGTGTCCCTCATGAGAGACGGGCTATTCCTTCTGGTTGTGGCTGTGGGTTTTTTTTTTTTTTTTTTAAGATTTATTTTTATTTATTATGTATACAGCATGTATGACTACAGGCCAGAAGAGGGCACCAGATCTCATTACAGATGGCTGTGAGCCACCATGTGGTTGCTGGGAATTGAACTCAGGACCTCTGGAAGAGCAGCCAGTGCTCTTAACCTCTGAGCCATCTCTCCAGCCCCGTGGCTGTGGTTTTTACCTCAAGGCCTGGTGGTCTTACGATGGGTTCAAGATTCCCCCACAGAGTTGTCATGGGGTGAGATAGTCACTTTGTGTGATGGTGGGATGTTGTCCTGTCCAAGTCTGTGGAGCTGCAAAAGCTGGAGAAAGTGCCCCTTCCTGTTACCACCTCAGCCAGAAGGGACACCCAGAGTGGCAGGCTGTCAGGCAGAGGCTTGGCCATTGCTAGCCAATGCCCAGTGAGGTTGTTGAGTAAGCACCCAGGCCTCTCACATGCTGGCCCCCATATCTCTAACCCACACGGAGCCTCCCTGAGGGTCCCTTTGGTGACTGATCTCTGGCTTTGGGAAAGGCCAAGTCACATATTTCTGAGGTGAGATGCACTCTTGTTTTGTGAGCTGCATGCTCCCTCTCCAGGCTGATCTGTCTCCAACCACAGGACGCTGCCCAAGCTCCACCTGGAGGCCATCGTGGAGAACCTCCGTACCTACAACATTCACGCCCTGTTGGTTATTGGTGGCTTTGAGGTGAGGCTTCTCATCTTGGGTCACTGTGGGTGCTGCTGTACCCCGGAGCTGGAAGTGTGGCCTCAAACACGGACCTTGGGCTGGGGCAGCCAAAGGGTCAGAGCTGTCAAGTGTGGGCTTGGGCTGGGGTTCTTAACCCTCTGAGTATCTTAGAGTACAGCTAGCCTGGTGTTAGGAAATCAAAAGGGAGGAGGGGAACAGAGGGCCTCAAAAAGGAGGTAGAGGGCAGAGGAGTAATGAGGTCTGCGAGGCGCACTGACACCATGCCCTGGTGCTTGGTGAGTCCTTGCCAAATGATAAACATGAACATTCGGGTGGCTCCGAACTTAGGAGCTCAGCTGGAGCCCCCCAGTCCTCATTAGGATCCTGATTTTCTGGAAGGACTAGTGTCTTTAGACAGCTCTAGGGTGAGAGTAGATTATGTCAACCCAGTATCAGACGCAGCCATCTTCAGGGGCAGGGCACGATGGCTCCCTAGCCCTGGTGGAACCTTGCCTCATCCCACCCCCTCCTGGCTCCCTTCCCTTTCTGGCCCGCAGGCCTACGAGGGTGTGCTGCAGCTGGTGGAGGCACGGGGCCGCTATGAGGAGCTCTGCATTGTCATGTGTGTTATTCCAGCCACCATCAGCAACAATGTGCCCGGCACTGACTTCAGCCTGGGCTCAGACACCGCCGTCAATGCGGCAATGGAGGTGAGGTGTCCTGGGGAGGGCTGGCAGCCCACGTGTGGGTGGCTTCGTGGGTCTCCTAGGCCCTGCCGATGGGATGATAGGTCTGTACCTCCAGGGGGCAGGCACCTCCAACTGTGAGCCCCTGGATCTGTGCACACACCCAGTGGAGGTGGCCCAAGCTCTGTCCTCCCCAGCGGTCACGGGTATTGTGGGAGCCCTTGGTTCTGGGTACAATTGTTGCGGCCTTATGATCCTGTGTACCAGTGTCCCCATGGTCCATGGGTGGTGAGAGGAATGGACTTAGAGGATTCTAACTGTCCTCCCTGCCCATTTATTTTCGCAAAAGGGTCTCATTCTGTAGCCTAGGCTAGATTAGAACTCACTATCTAGCTCAGGCTGGCCTTGAACATGCAGTAGTTCTACCTAAACCTCCCGACTACTGGGATTATAGTAGTGAGCTGCCATGCTGGGCTCTGACCGTCCCCTTGATCCCTCCAGAGCTGTGACCGCATCAAGCAGTCAGCCTCGGGGACGAAACGTCGTGTGTTCATCGTGGAGACCATGGGGGGCTACTGCGGCTACCTAGCCACTGTGACAGGCATTGCCGTGGGTGCCGATGCCGCCTACGTCTTTGAGGACCCTTTCAACATCCACGACTTAAAGGTGAGCCCGGCCTCCATCTTGAGCTGTCCAGCTGCCTGCGAATCTGACAGGCCCCTCCTGAGACATACAGAGGCAGAAGGCTCGGGATGGGAGTCGCTTCCTGAGGGACAGCAAGTCTCCTTCTTCAAGTCGTGCGGTGTCTTAGCATCCTTGCCCCGCCTCCCTACTGAGGCTGCTGGGTCCCACCTGCCCTGCTTTCTCCCTCACCTCTTAACGCACCTCCTCTTCTTCCCAGGCCAATGTGGAGCATATGACAGAGAAGATGAAGACCGACATCCAGAGGGGCCTGGTGCTCCGGTGAGGCTGCTGCGGGTGCTGGGCAGGGAGGGCACAGGGCCTGGGAGCGGCCCCCCTCCTCTCCTGTCCCACTCTACCTGTGCCTGGCCTGGGGGGCCCAGACTTGGGGCAGCCTCGACTGCCTTGTGTGTCTCCACAGAAACGAGAAATGCCATGAGCATTACACCACGGAGTTCCTGTACAATCTGTACTCCTCGGAAGGCAAGGGTGTGTTCGACTGCAGGACCAACGTGCTGGGCCACCTGCAGCAGGTACTATTCTGAGGGTGGTTCCCCGGCCCCAGCAGTATTAACTTGCCAGGGCTCCCATCTCCACCCCCATTTTCTTCCCCAGGAAGACCCTTGAGGGAGAGACTCTCCTTCGTGCATGCCCCGAGAAGGTGCTTGCCAAGCTGTTTAATTCTCCAGCACTCGGGTGGTGAATGTTCCCATCGCCCGTGGGGCTGAGACCCAAACCTGGCACTTGGGCCCTGGACTGAGCCCTCATTTTCTGGGAGGCAGCCCAAGCCCTTGCCATCCTGTGGCTATGTCCTCTCTGCCTAGTCCCTCACCTACTAACTAGACCCTATTGCCTCATGGTGGCTTTCAGGAGGCCTGGGGTGGGGCTACTGCCAATGGATCCTGAGGCGCAGGGGCCATTCCTGACCTCTGGAATGGTTCTAGGCTGCACTTTGAGGCCCTCCAGCTTATAGGAAGAGGCTGGGATGACAAGAGGTCAGGAGTGGCGAAGTGGTCATGCTTACTGCAAGGACACAAGGAGGCAGTCCTGGCTCATGTGCTGGCTTAGGACCCCTGTGTCTAGTCTCCTTTGGGGCTTGTCGAGCTCCAGGGATGAGGTCTCACCTGTGTTTCCATCCAGGGAGGGGCTCCAACCCCCTTCGACCGGAACTATGGGACCAAACTGGGGGTGAAGGCCATGCTGTGGATGTCAGAGAAGCTGCGCGATGTCTATCGCAAAGGTAGGTGGGGTGAGCTGGCCCAATCTGGCCCTCTGAAGGTCTCTGGGGCCTGGCCTTGCCCAGCACATGTCCGTCTCCATAGGGCGGGTGTTCGCCAATGCTCCCGATTCCGCCTGTGTGATCGGCCTGCGGAAGAAGGTGGTGGCCTTCAGTCCAGTCATGGAACTCAAGAAAGATACTGATTTTGAGTAAGTCCTTTTGGGGCTGCATGGAGATGGGAGGACCCTGGGAGGCCCAGAATGTCCCTGGACAGGGTCCTCATCAGGCTTTAAAGAGCAGGGGTCTTATCTGGGTGTTCTAAGGCCAACACAGGGCAGTCTGGGGAGATTTGTAATGAGCAGGCTGATTAACCTCAGCAGCAGCCAAAGGAATGGGGCGCCCAGATGTGCTCCATATATCAACCGGGTCACAATAACAGCTAGGTATTCGGGGTTTAAGGGACTGCGGGATTCGGCCTCTGTAACTACCCAACCTTGATCTACTCAGGCACCGCATGCCACGGGAACAGTGGTGGCTGAATCTCCGGCTGATGTTGAAGATGCTGGCACACTACCGCATCAGCATGGCAGACTACGTGTCAGGGGAGCTGGAGCACGTCACACGCCGCACCTTGAGCATAGACAAAGGTTTCTAGGCCGCCATCACCGCCCTTCCAGCTTTCCTGGACTCTCTCCCTTCCAGTGCCAGCCACAGATCCCAGCATGGAGGGGAACTCACATGGAACTCGGAGCCTATGGCTGGAGGGTGGGGTGTCTAGTGTGCTGCTCTGGGGCTTTCTTCCCCTAGCCACCTCCAGGACGGAGCACCTGGGGAGACCTCACCTTCCGGCCCTGGCTGGGCAGACCCACATTGCCTCTCCCTCGCTGGCCAGCTGGCTGCCTCACCACATGGCGGAAAAGAGCCTTACCTTTTTTTAGAAATAAAGTCACCTGACTGGAGCATGGTTACCTGGACAGCATGAGCTGAGGAGTCCAGGGAGAGGGTTTTCAGGACTCATGTACAAGTCTTACCCTTAGCTATTCTGCAAGACCAGATGGTAGGGAAACCCACCCTGGGGGGCATTAGGAAGACCTGCGTCCTCAGTCTGCCTGAGGAGTGCTCCTGAGCCTGGTGCGGGGCCCCACACTTGCCCCCTGAATAGCTGGGGTCTCAACCTGTGGGCAGTGGGCCCTGGGTCTGGAGGGGAGACTTGTCACACTGTCAGGATAGTGGTCCTGGCTGGTTGCTGACCCCCAGGCAGTTCTTGGGGCCTACAGGCTGGCTCATCAGAGAAGTCTGTGGGGGCTGGAGAGATGGCTCAGCCGTTAAAGGCTAGGCTCACAACCAAAAAAATGTAAGAGAAGTCTGTGGAGGTCAGAGCCCCGGCTACCCCCAATCCAGGTCTTGCTCCAATCCACTGCTCAGGGTTTCTGCATTAGCCACTGCTGGGTCCATTCCCTGCAATGGCTAGATATTTACAATAGACGGAGGCTGTTTCCTGTCTGAGTGTATGGAGGTCAAGGGTTGTGGTTTTGGCTTTGTGGGCCTGTTGGCCACATGGGGGCAGTGGTTGCCCTGGGTAGGGGTCTCCCTATGGGCCTGGACTTTTCTGAGGCTTTAGGGACCAGGTGACTTGCCAGGGCTTCCCCTTGGCTGCCTTAGTCCCAACCTAAAGGGCAGTAGGTCTGGCTGAATTAATGAGGCCAAGACAAGGATGAGCATTGACGTACAAATGGCCGCTGCTTCTCAGCCTCTGGTCCCCATGCCGCTGTTTCCCATGTCTTGGCCCCCAGGAGACAGATCTGGGAAGCCATTGTCCTGCCGAGGACAGACCGCAGTGGAGCAGGGCGGCCCTCACTCTGGTGCCCAGTATACTGGGGACAGCAATGGCCTGTCCTGTTGTCCCTGTGTTCGGCTCAGTCAGAAGGAAGGCTGTTTCCAAGCATGGTGTGTGTGTGTGTGTGTGTGTGTGTGTGTGTGTGTGTGTGTGTGTGTGTGTGACTGTTTTAGTGCTTTCTGGATCTTGAGACCCCTGAATAAATCTTAGGGTGATAAGGGAACCCTGGGAAGCATCTCCCAAAGCATGACTGATGAGCAGGCTTACCCGACGACACCAGCCCTCTACAGCAGTGCTTGGTGGCAGGTCACAGAGTTCCCAAGTCACCATCATGTCACGCTGGTCCGCACAGGTGGACTCACAACCCAACATGAGGAGGAACAGGAAATCACCTTGCCACTCTTCCCTCGGGAGCATAAATGGGGGACACAGGAAACATCTAAGCCATTGCCCCAGCCGCCATCAGCGTCCCCACCGTCCCGTGGCCTCGTATCCTGATGCCGTCTAGCCACCACATAAACTGGGTGATTCTACCTATTGGGGTGTCTGACGGGGTACTTGGGGACAGAGCAGAGCAGACCATCCCTGACTCTTGTGAAGACTGAACAGGGTCAGGGTCAAGGGAGCATGCTACATCGATGGCTTGGGTGAGACAGGCAGGTCCTTTCCAACCCCACCAGCTTGCCCGGCCCAGGAGGGGGCAGCATTTGTAAGGGCTTCATCTTCCCCAAGGCTAAGTAAGTAAGGTCCATGGCTGCCCGCTCTGCCTAGCTGCTGCTGTGTGCAAAGGATTGATCTTTCTTCCTAATGGGTGGTGCTTTTTTTTTGCAGCCGTTGTATGGGCTGGCTCAAGTACAGAAAAACAGCGGACCTTCCACGGAACATCTGAGACCAGGCCTGGCCACAGAACTCAGGGGTGCACTTCACAGACTTTCCAACAAATATGGAGAACTTACAGGATGTCTAGGATGGCATGTTGCTCTGCTCAGGAGTGCTGTATGAATGTAGGGGCTGCTGGGCAAGCACTCAGCTGAGATGCCAAGGGCCAGCCTCAGGGGTCACTGCAAAGCTGCTGTGGGCCTCCATCTCTCTCCCAGGCAGCATTCCAACTGCTTCCACCAGCCCGTGTCCTCAAGGCTGCTGGGAGAGGGGTCCTGGAGTGAAAGGTGTTATTGCAGGACCCTGGAGGGTTTGTCTTGAGCACATGGCAACAAGGCTGTGTTAGGGCTCTAGAGGAACAGAACCAGTGGGATGTATATATACTTTAAAAGTGGATTAGCCAGACTGGTTTACACAATGGGCTGGGTAGCCCAATAATGACCATCTGCATTTGGGAGAGGCTGAGAGCCTGGTAGCTGCTAAATCCATGTCTGCATGTCTCAGTAGTCCCCTGATCCTGGTGCTGAGTGCTTGGAGGCCTCTGGTCTTCAGTCCACATTGGAAGGTGGAAAAGTAGATTTTTGGATTCTGATGTCAGCAGAGGATGGTGACAGCAAGAAGGGCTGGCAGGCAGCATTGCCCTTTTACGTGGACCACTTTGTATCTGGGCTGCCTGCTAGGGGTAATGCCATCCGGGAGGTAATGGCATCCTGGAAATGGCCTCTCACTGGTCCTCCAGCTCCTCACCTGACAGGCTCAGACGTCCCGGGTCAGGCTGGGGACGCATGTGCCGGTTCCAGAGTCACCACGAATATCCACAGCTGTTCAGTGTGTTCTCCATCCAAAGCAGCTCAGGGTCTGGGGACAACAGCAGGCTGAAGGTCACCTGAAGGTCAGAGCAGCACCCACTAGGTCCCTTGCTCAGTCTGGGCATCCGCCACACAGGGGGGCTCTGCAATGGAGGGGCATCAAGGGTGGGAGATCCAGACCCAGGACCTGTGTGGCTCATTCTGGCCACTGCCAGGTGGGGTCAGGTCATTGTCCTGTGCCCTGGTTCCATCAGATGGGACTCAGCTCTCTCTCAGTATGGAACTTCTGCTAGATTCGATGTTTATCTGTTCAGCTACGTGGCAACTTTGGGTCTGGTGACAGCAATGGCTTTAGGTGACACCCAGGATACAGAGCGGCCACCTCTTTCTGAGTGCTCTTTCTTGTACTGCATCCACCCTTCTGGGGGCGGGGGACACCTCTGGCCCCAGCTCTCCGTGCTGTGAGTTGGATGGGAGGGTGCCCCATCACCATGCCAATTCCTGTCTTGCTCAAGGGGCTACACCCGGAAGACTCAGAGCAGGGGTTCAAGGTCCCCTTGCTCAGCTCCAGGTAGGGCTACAGGCGGTGCTGTAGTGTGTCCCCAGTCTGGGCAGAGAGGTGGGGTTTAGGGATTGTGGTCTTATCACAACTGGTACAGTTTGTCCATCCCTGAGGTATGCATGACCGTGCCACAGGAGGAAGGAAAGCCAGGATGTTACAGGCATGGGGTGTGGTCCAGAGGACACCTGCTAGCATTTCCAGATTCTTATGTCCTGGAACAAGGAATTGGACCAGGGACACAGGTACTGATAGAAACAGTTTATTAAGAAAGTACTCCCAAGATTGGAAGTGGACCAGAGGTGGAGCAAGGTCAAGGGCCCAGTGGCCCTGAAGCCTCAGCATTAAGACCCATACAGGTTACCTACAGGGCTAGCTATTGCATGCAGGCTTCTTGGGCCATGTCTATTTGTCCCATGGTGGTGGTGGTTCCAGACTTTGGCTCATTGTTTTACACATGCTAATCTTGATGCCTTTCTTGGCTCTATTTTCTCATGGCAGGTATAAGCCTACCCTAAGGCACCCCTGCCTGGTGGGTAAATTATAAACCCTATCCCAACTGTTCTAACAAGACAGCTTTATTTTTTTTTTATTTTTTGGTTTTTTGAGACAGGGTTTCTCTGTATAGCTTTGGCGCCTTTCCTGGATCTCGCTCTGTAGACCAGGCTGGCCTCGAACTCACAGAGATCCGCCTGGCCCTGCCTCCTGAGTGCTGGGATTAAAGGCTTGCGCCACTACCACCTGACTTAAAACAGCTTTATTGATGGCATCTGGCACCTCAGAATAATGAGCAACTCTGGATGTCCCCAACAGTTACTCTAACTAGGTGCCATCCTTCTCCTAAAGAAGAAATAAAAAGGACAGTGTCCTGCCCATCCTTGTCCTGAGAGAAATCCATTCTCCTAGGCTATGGTGTCTAAAGACACCTGGGACATGGTGCCTTGTAAGACATCATTCCAGGCACCTCTGACGAGTAGGCCTGACAGAGACACCAGGGCTCCCCCTAGCGGCTGAGAAACAGCATGGACCTTGTGGTCAAGGCCCTGCCTGTCAGAGATGCTGGCTTCCAGCCCAAACAAAGTGCTTTATTGGAGGGTATGGCTCGTACAGTCTTCCCCTGAGGAAGGGTCAGGTAGTGCCCAGACCCTCCAGGCCTCAGCTGGTAAGTCTCAGGGACCATGCTGGTGGGCAGCAGCTCTGCCAGCCCTAGGCACCGGAGAGGGGTCTGCCCAGCTGGCGGCCACTGCTCCTGCACTGGGCTGGTGTCGGGAACCCAGAGGGAGGCTTTCCAGGTGGAGCGGTGATTCCACAGGATATAACAGGGTCCAGATACTGGGGCACAGGAAGTCACTCCATGTCCTCCTGGGGCTCCAGCCTGTGCAGCGCCTGTAGCCGGCTGCCCACAGTCTGCTGGACAGCCTCGAGCCCCTCCGTGTCCAGCTCCCGCAGCAGCAGCAAGATGGCAGTCAGGATGTTCTGTGGACAGAGAGGATGACCTAGAGCCTGGCCGGTGGCATCCTTTATAGGGTGAACAGTCTCAGGGTGGGGCCTTCCAAGGCAGCAACGTGGGGAGGTCGCGGCAGAGACACCGGTGCACGGTTTCCCTACGCAGTTCCAGCCAGCCTGGGGTCTGTGCCCCAGCTTCAGAGGGAGAAACTGGGCATAGAGGCTGGGGGCCAAGGACGGCTCAGAGTGGTACCCTCTCATACAAAGCGGTGAGAAAGAGTGTTTCCAACCAAAGACAAGAGGACCCGGATGGCTGAGGGGCAGCACCTGTGGCCCATTGAGAACAAGCCAGAAGTGAATAAGTCACTTCAGCTTCTGACCCCTGACCTCTGCAGCACACCAGGCTTCTGCAAACCTCTCGGTTTGTGTCCTGGTTCTTTTTTTTTTTTTTTTTTTTTTTTTCCGAGACAGGGTTTCTCTGTGTAGTTTTGCGCCTTTCCTGGGACTCACTTGGTAGCCCAGGCTGGCCTCGAACTCACAGAGATCCGCCTGCCTCTGCCTCCCGAGTGCTGGGATTAAAGGCGTGCGCCACCACCGCCCGGCATGTCCTGGTTCTACAGAGGCCGGCCCCAGGGCAACCAGCCAGGAGGTGGGCCTGTCTCCGGGGTGGGTGTGCCTCTTCTAGCTCAGGCCGGAGGATGCCTGGTGGGCACCAGTAGACAAATGCCTGGGGCAGTTCTCTGGGGAGCAAAGGAGGACCTGGCGAGGGAAGGAAGGGAGTCTGCGGGCACAGACCTGCTCTTGGAATTGAATTTGATAGGGGGACAACGGCAAGTGGAGGGAAGGAATCCTGAGGGGGCTCCAACATGCTGGAGTGGGAAGCGGAAGTGAGCCTCATGTACCCCCCTCTTCCTAAGAGCCTAGACCTGGCCCGTTATCTTCACCCGCCTGGCGTCTGCCTTCTGCTGTCTGGAGGGAGGGGGCCGTGGTCACTCACCCTATTTTTGTGACTCCTCAACGCATCCCTCTGTGAGAAGGAAGAAGACTGGTCTCCAGCAGTCTGGCCCTGGACTCTTGGGGAGAGGCAGACGGTGAGGGAGCGGCAGTCAGAGGGCTCTGGGCACCTCCTTCTGCATGTCAGATCCCACCAAGACACCAAGCCACACCGGCAAGCGGTCCCAGCCCACCGCGGGAGACGGAAGGCAGGCACCCTCAATCTAGGCACTTTATAAAAATGGCACAGGAGCCCAGTGCGCAGAGTAGGGGCCCAGAGCTATCGGGAGCGACTTCTCTGTGCCCAGGGCTCCCCACCTGCAATGCTTTCTACCCAGGGCCTCAGGGAGGGCACTGTCACAGAAGTGGCCCCGGAGGACGTCAGAGCAGAGGAGTGGCCTGTGGGCCTTCCCACAAAGTTCATCTGCAGGGCTGTCCACAGACGGGAGAGAGCAGGCTGCAGCCACCATGTGGAACTCAGCTGTGGCCCCTCTAAAGAGCCCACACCCTTCCTAGCCAAGTGCGGTCACAACAAGCAGCAGAATGCCCACATTCAAGGCCACTGGAGGAGCACGACAGGTCACGTGCTGCTTCTAGAAGCCTCTGCATCACCCTTCCCCCGCTGCCCAGCACTGTGTGCACAGGTTACTTGAGCTCACACCCCTCCCAGAAGGAGACAGGAAGCCTCCCTCTCACGGCCTGAGGATGCCCCTGGGACAGTGGGTCTGGCTCCCCTGCAGGCTCACTCTGTATTCTCCGTGTAGCTCAGCAGGCCCTGGCTGGTCTCAGTTGTAGAGCTGGCAGAGCTGAGGGTGCAGGAGGGCTTGGGACAGCCATTGCCTGCGGCCTCTCTGCCTGGGGCAGCAGTGATCTCATCTCCCTCCATCAGTGCGCGAGTCAACTCTTCCTCGGTCACAGCTTAGGGGGGACAGAAAAGGTAAGGGTGTCAGGGGCCTGTCAGTTCCACGTAGCCCCGGCCTCCTCGGGGATTCAGCATGCCTGCTGCTGTGCGTACGCGGGCCGTACCTGGGGACCGTCAGTCCCGCCCCTTCTGATCCCCAATCTCACAATGTGTATGACACTTGGTAGAAGAGCAAGGGGTGCTTGTGAACCTCAAGCCCAGCGGCTTCTAAGAGCAAACCCCCAAATTCAGATAAGTCTGTGTGGTGCCGGGGTTGAGCCTGGGCTTGCATATGCTCCCAGGCTCTCTGCCATGAGACTACATTTCCAGTCCCTAAGACAAATTTTAAAAGGAATGGCTTTACATATTTACTTCACTCACTCCCGTTTAGTAAGTGTCTTCGAGAAAACAATTACATGCAACTGATGAGAATCAGAAACCGGCTGCTGAGAGCACAAACCTCTCGTGTCAGCAAGCTGGACCCTGCCGAGAACCTGGAGCAGGGCTCTCCACCATGACAGAGGGGCATGCAGGCACAGCACAGGTGGGCATGGTGTGAGGGGCAGCGGGGGTGTCCTCCATGTGGCTCCAGAGGCCTGGCTGCCAGCGCAGCTGAGCCCACCACATGCTGCCCAGTCACCACACTGCAAACCCTCACCACGGCAGATGGATTCTCCTCCCGGAGGGAGGCCAAAGGAGGAGAGAGTGTCGAGGCGCACAGGTCCAGGTGGGCTTAGCAGACAGGAGCCCTGTGGGTACTCCATGCTGCAATGGCGTATCTGCATGGGGACATTCACAGGGGCTTGCTCTCCTGATGATGCCATGTGATGGGCAGAAGCCCATTTCCTCAAGCGAGGAGTTGCAGAAGCCAGGGAGGAGGGGTGCCTGGGAAGGCCCTCCATGGGGACCTCCTCAGCTGCCAGTAGGTGGACTCTACCTTGGTTGTCGAGCTTCTGCAGGTGGGGTAGGTTGCGCAGCACCGTCATGCGGTAAAGGTGCGGGCTGGTGCCGCAGCACGGGTTCTCGGCCAGCCACAGCACCCTGAGGTGTGGTAGATCCTTTAGGTAGAACAGCTCATTTAGACTGGGGATACGGTTCCGCCTCAGGTACAGCTCACTCAGGCGTCGGCAGGCACGTACAGGTTCCAGGGTGGAGACGCTGTTGACGCTGTGGGACCAGCACGCTGTCAGGGACCCATACAGTCTGGGACCTCCACGGGCCAGGGGCCTCTAGCCGTGGGTCCGCCTCAGCCATGAGTTGCAGCAAAAGGTCTCAGCCTTAGACATGGGTCGAGACCAAGTAAGTCGGGGTTGGGGAAGAGGCAGCGTTAGGAGGAGCCCTTTAACTGGAGAACCACGTGGGCAGCGCCTTGGCGTGGAGCTCTGCATTCACGTGGAATCACTCTGGCAGACAGGGTGCTTCACCCTCCTTTGTGCCCCCAAGGGACACACTTAGCTCTACAGCAGAAACTGGCTAAAACCCAGCATCAATGCCCACAAGCTCTACATACATCACACATAAATAAGCTCTGACAAACAGGATTTGAGGGTGATCCCCCCATCCTGTAGGAAAGGGATCGCAACACAGGAAGGGAAAAAAAACAGTATTCAGGAACTCCCAAAGTCGCTACCAACACCCCAAATCTTTACAGTCTATGTTCCGCTCAACAGTAGCCAGAGCCTGGCCTGTTGAGCTAACCCCACCCATGCCCCTTCCTGCAAGGCTGCTCTGGTATGTTAACATGCTCTGGGGAAGGACACCAGCACCATGTTGACATGTAGAAAGTTCCCACGCCAGCACCTGGCAGGCATCAGGGGCCGTAAGTGTCATCCCTATCTTGGGTCCCAGAATGGTCAGGGGAGAATTCAGGGATGGAGGATCTCCTAGAAGTGATGGAGTCAGGAAGGCGGAGGAGGTAGGGCACTGGGAGGGTCTCGGGGGACAGACGTGGCCACAAGGAGGACTGGCCTGGGTGGACTACTGCTCATTATTAGGAGGCCCGACTGAACACTGCCCCAAGTGTGAACACTGCCCCAAGTGCACAGATTATCTCCTGGGGTGGACGTGAGAGGGCAGGCAGAGCGGAGCCCTTAGGAGGCCCAGGCAGGTCCCCGAGAAAGCAGGAATGAGTGGCAGGAGAGCCAGGCTCTTGGAGTCCTGTTCCCCAATCCGTTCGTCACCAGAAGCTGCCTTCTTAGACTGCGCTGGGAGTCTCCAGCTTTCCCGTTTTCCCTGGGCCCCACAGAAAGGACACGTAGCTCCCCAGAGCTCCCATACCCCAGGACTACAGGGACACAGGGGTCAAGTACCTGAGTGTGATCACTTCCAGGCTGGGCATCTCCCGGCATATGGAAATCTAGGGAGGGAAGAATGGGGTTGGTGAGTGGGCAACAGCGTCCCATTGTCACTTCTCAGGTCAGGGGAGACATCTGTCCTGGGTCCCATCACCTGCACCAATGGGGCCAAGGGGTGAAGCCTTGTGCAACCAGGGCACTCAGAAGAACCAGCTATGCTGGTCTCTGTGGCCCAACTTGCCCTCAAAGTGTCCTTAAGATTTATTTATTATGTGTACAGCATTTGTGACTGCAGGCCAGAAGAGGTTGCTGGGAATTGAACTCAGGACCTCTGGAAGAACAGACCATGCTCTTAACCGCTGAGCCATCTCTCCAGCCCTCTACCTGACAGTTTAAGACAGTTCTAGAGACAGAAATCATTACATCCAAAGCCCTCAAAGGGCCGGGGATCTTGGTTTCTTATGCTGCGATAGAGAACCTTTTCTCTTGGTGTTCCTGAGGCACAAGGAAAGGGTAGATACCTTCCCTGCCAATGGAGTTGAGTCCAAGTCAGACAGAACTTCAAGTAGGTTTTGGCTACAACACACTGTCATATCTGCAGATCAGACCTGGGCTGTGGGCTCCACAGTTCCAGCCTGGTCTACTGTCTAGTCTCTGCCTGCCATTTGTGTGTGTGTGTGTGTGTGTGTGTGTGTGTGTGTGTGTGTGTGTATGTGTATCCTGAAGCTGGGCCAACTGAGAGGAGGCCATGCAGAGAGTTTTGATGATGTCTTTGAGGAAAATCACCACCCGGACTCCTCCAAGAGCAGAGCTTTGACATGCAAGTGTCATGGCATTGAACTGATGGCCACAGTTCTGTAACTTTATCTATTCTTCTGGGGAAGAGGCATCTGGGAGATGGTTGAATCAAGGCAGAACTTACATCCGTGAGCTGGCTGCCCCTGGGGAAGAAAAGACAGACATACTTTAATCTCCTTGAATGGAAAGTATCAAAAATCCCCAGAGAAATGACAATTGCCTATAAATCTAAAGATTCTATGATCTGAAGGCACAGTAAGAAAGGCTGGCTACCCAGAAAACAGGAAAGGTATCACAAACAATTAGGTAGATTTCTGACCACACTACACCGCTTGGTGCATGGGGGTACTCTGTCTGCAGGACACACAATCTACTCCTCTCCGGCGCCCAGAGCAGAAAGTTGTTTCCTCTCACAGACAGGAACAAAGGGGTCTTTATGAGAGGCCAAGTTCAAAGGCTGATCATGCAACTTAGGAAGCAAACTTCACAGGCCTGCAATGAAGCTGCTGTTTCTGCTTGCACAGAGAAGGAGCCCTGCCATGTTGGCTCAACAAAGAAAGGCATTATTGAAAACTCGGGACAGAGAGGGCTGTGGTTCAACACCAGATGTGCTAGGACAGAGAAAGGCTTTTAATTAACAAAGTTCACTCCTTCCAGGAGCGTGTTGACGCCACTAGGGGCAAGGGGCTGTACTTGCTGTGCTTCTTCTAGATGCTGTGGCCACAGTGTCCCACCCGAGTCCCCAGAGAAACCTGTAGCTCTTCACACCCCACTAATGCAAACTCCTGGTCTTTCAGAAGCAGCAGCCCTGGTCTTTCAGCCTTAGTGTGGGATCCAACCATGCACCTGTGAGTGCATCCATCCCGTAACATCTAAGTTCTGGGCTGTCACTCAAACCGGGTCACCCTCTCTGGCATCTAGTGATATGGAATCATGACTTTACACCCCAGTTTTCTCTCCCTGTAGACATGCCACTAAGCAAGCACCTTTGTTTTTCAGATACCAGACCCAGTCACAGAGGGTTGGTGAAAGTCCCTCGGCGAGACCAGAGGGAATTCTAGATGTCAGGCGAGGGCCACACCCCCCTCTGAGGCACAGGCCCCGGGGTGGACCTGTAACCTGGCTAGCTTTGCGGTAGCAGGCGCCCCCGCGCCCCCGTCCGCCCCCGGAGGCGGGACTCTCATCCCTCCCGCGCATGGCCGCCTCACCAGCAGTTGAGCTTCCGCACGCTGTGCAGCTCCGAAGCTTTGGCTCGGGACAGGACCATTTTTCGCGTTAGCTTCATGGTGGCCGCGGGGCCGCGGGCCCGGCCGCCCCCTTGCTGTAGACTCCGCTAGTGGGCGAGGCCTTCGCCGCGGCGCGTCTCCAGGGGCGGGGCCCGAGTCTCCAGGGGCGGGGCCTGAGGTCCCATTGGCGGCCAGAAGAGAGGGCGGAACTGCGCGGGCGCAATGGGACGGCCCGGCTTCCGGGTCAGGAGGCTCCGCCCCGTTCTTTTGGCGGCGCGCCGGTCCTGCGCATGTGCGAGGCTCTTGACTTTGCTTCCTCTGGACTTTTCTGGTCGCGGGGAGGTTGGATGTCTGCTAGAACTCCAGGCTGCAAGGGTGTGAGATGGGATGGCTAGGGTGGGAAAGGCTCGTGAGAGACTCGGGACGCCCGGCAGTTCTCGAGGACATCGGGAAGGACGGAGCTGCCGTAGTGAAAGCCGGGCCGAGTCGGGGGGGGATGACGGAGCCCTGGTGGGGGATTCCCGCAGAAACCCCTCCTGGGCCGCTCGCTCCGGATCCTCATCCCTCCCAGGGATGAGCTCACCCTTGAGCCCTCGCCTCTTTCTGCTCGAGCCCACACCAAGGATTTGTGTTACAAAACAGCCGACGCACCACCAGGCGTTGGCTCGTGCTTGTAGTTGCTTCACTCAGAGACTGAGGCAGGAGGATTGCCTGAGCCAAACAGTTCCTGGTCAGCCTGGGTTACAGAATGAGACCTTTTATTAGAAAACAAAAAAACAAAAACAAAACAAAAACAAAAACAAAAAAAAACAGGAGGAGGCAGGGTGATCTTTGTGAGTTCGAGGCCATCCTGGTCTTCAGTGTGAGTTCCAGGACAGCCAGGGCCGAACGAGAGAAGCCCTGTCTGGGAACGCCCCACTCCAAGCCAGAGGGGCGGAGCTGGGATTGAAGGAACCGTTCAGAACATCAGGCTGCTTTTTAGGGGAACTCAGGTCTGTTCCCATCACCCATCTGGCGGCTCACAACCTTCCGTGACTCTAGTTCCGGGAGATCTGACGCCCTCTGCTGGCCTCTGCGTGCACCAGACATCTCGCTTGCAATGCACACAAACAAAAACACAGAAAAAAAAAAAATCTTTAAAAACAAAACCCAAACAGAAAATAGACTTTATGTTTTTTGAAAATCTCCCAACCCTATGCCTGTGATCTGTCAGTGTGCATCTTAAGTAACCACAAATGATTTTTTGTTTTGTTTTGTTTTGTTCAGGAGAGCCTGGCACTGAGTTTATTTTTAGGTTGAAAACTTCTCTATCATTTCCTGGCCTACAGATTACACCAGCACAGTATTGGGGACCTCAGACCCTTCAGAGGTGACAGGCTGTACTTGATGAAACTTTTCTAGGGCTGCCCTCTGACCTCTCTTTCCATCTGACCACTCTGGGCTGCTTTTACGAAGAACTGATTTAAGGGACTGGTGAAATGGTTCAGTAGGTAAAGACACCGAGTTTGGAAACTGCGTTTGTTCCCTGGAACCCACAGTGGAAAGAGAGAACAGACTCCCGAGGTTGATTTATCCTCCGATCTACACGTGTGTCATTTACCACAAGGGACAATAAAGCCTGAGCTGAAAGATACAGAGAGCCGCTCAGCCTAGCCAATGTGGTGGGGAGGTTTTCATAGGCTCAGTTTAGCTGAGCTTAGGTCCTCTGGCCCCTAGTGGAGGCCATGCAAGAAGGACATGGATGATAGAAAAGTGGCTGGAGAAGATATTTGGGGCCAAGACATGGAGCAGGAGGGTCTGACAGGAGGAGGTAGGCATCTACTCCCCTTTCTGTCCTGGGAGAGACCTTGGTCTGTGGTGGAGTTGTATCACATTGCACCAAACTCTGGTGAGCCAAAGGCTGATGGGGAAATGTGGAGTTGCTACTGTTGTGCCCAGATCAGAACCCCCAGAGAGACCACCAAGGACGAGCATACCAGAATGCAAAAGCAAGGTTTATCTGTTACAAGTCATGACAGGGAACTCATCTCAAGCCATCTCAAGTGAGGCAGAGAAGAGTTACTCTTTCTTGGAGAAGTTAGTTTTTATAGGCAAAACCCATAAAATTTCTTAGCGGGGAGGGGGTTAGTACGGGTCCATCCTTGATTGGTCCAGTTTTTCCTGGGCCTGGACTTTATCTTATTCTAGCTTGTCTGTTTGCCCTGTCAGGAGTTTTACAACTCCTCTCCGGGGTCTGGTCTTGTTATCTCCGGAGAGGGGCATCTCGTGGTTAATTGGTTACCATCAGACATCCTGACTCTGTTCTTTTGTTCCTGGGGCTGGCACCATCATTTCTGGGGACTTGAAACTGGCCTGGGTCTATCTATATTGAGATATCTTTGTCTAAGGCCCCCTTTTTGAGACAATAGAGTGAGGGTCTTGTTGTGCCTAGATCATGTTCCCAAAGCCTCCACTGGAGACTTTAGGTACAGAATGCAAAAGTAAGGTGTTTTCTAAGTTTACAAGCCTCCAGGGAGGCTCAGTTCCAAATCTCTCACTCACAGCAGGGAGGTTGGAAGGAGTGCTCCCCTTTCTTTGTGAGGCTAGTTCTTAAAGGCACAGACCATATAATTTATTTTAACCTGCCTCCCTTTTTGTTAGTCTTTTGGTCGAATATCCTGACTGTGTTTTCCAAAGTCCCTGTAGCAGATACAGCCACCTGGGGAAAAGGGGTCTAAGTTCTTATCTACACTTAGGAATCCTGGTTTAAGCTTCTCTTTGTCTGTAAGGGATAGAGTGAGGGGTTTTACTTAGGTATCACAGCTACCCTGTTCAGCTTGGGGTTGACTACCCTGGTTCTTTCCTTTTTTACCTAGACAGGAGTGGCCAAGGTGCAGGGGTGGTGCAGGCAGAGAATGAGTCGGGTCAGGCTGTGGGCAGGCCCTGGTTCTGCAGCTTTTCCAGTCTTGGTATCTGGTCCTTGACCGTTGCTATCCCCACTGAGACTTCCCTGCAAAAAGGCTGTTCCCGGAGATTCTTGATAGGGGGAGGGTCTGAGGAAAGAGGCCCTGCTGCATAGCCCTGTCACCATGAAGGTCTGACTGAAGCAGTGGGCCGACCTTGGCCTTCAGGGCTGTGGCTTTTCCTGCCCTGAGTGTTAGATCTCATAGCCAGGATGAATGGGGTGCCTATTAAACATATCAAAGCGGATCTGGCCACCAGGTTCTCCCAGCATATCCTGCCCCCTACCCTAAACTTCTCCAGCCCAGTTTAGGGGCTGCTCTTCCCTCAGCTCCCCTTCTCTACATAACCCAGCCACTTTGGTTACCTGGCCTCTACTCTCTTGGCCCAAGCCGCCTCTCTTGGTTGGTGGATCCTCTCTGACTTTCCCAGATGTCCCTGTCTCTGTGCTCTCCCTTTTATCCACTACACACTTACTCCTCCACCATACCTAGGAACAGTCATGTCCTTTTTTTTTTCATTCACCAAGGAGTCATGGGCAGTTGAACTAGACTCAGCTTGAGTTCCTGAAGCATCAAGCTGTCTCCCTGGAAGCACCTGCTTCTCTCAGGTTTCTCTGGCATCTCTGGTTTAGGAAGACAGGAGAGAGGGAGGCTTGTCATGCGGCCCCTGGGACTTCTGCAGGTGCTGTCATATTTGGTGGCTGCTGGAGGACCTGCGGGCTAGCGGAAGCAACATATGTGATCTGGAAGATGGAGGAGCAGCATCAGTGGCCTCATGGGAAGGTCGCTGTGGTGAGAGATGGCGGAGTCTGATGGCTGTCCTTCTACGCTGCAGCCAACAGTCTACGCTCATGGTCATCTTGTATGCACTCCCAGAAGCACCCTGGCATCCCCCTTGGTGCAAACTCAGAGCAGAACCCTTCTGTTCTCCCTCTCCGTCTGGCCCTGCATCTGCAGTGGGGGGCCCTTGGCTCCCCGGATCCTGAAAGCACCGTTGTCCCACTTCAGGAGGGCTACTAAGGGGCTTCCCTGAACCCTGCAGCTTCTCTTCTGGACTTCCACTTCCCCATGCTTTAACAACTGCATAAAGTTCGGCGCCTGTAACGAAGGTCTCATTTCAAATGCCGAGGAGCGTGTTTTCCTGAAAGGAACCCCAATTCACTTAGTCCGAAACTGAAGCCCTGCCTCCCATGTCTGGGAAACTTGAGTAGCGGCTTCTCACCTCTGGTCAACCACAGCTCTCAGGACATGGCCTCCTCCTCATCCTGTGTTCTATTGGCCTAAGACCGCTGCGGTCGGCCTCTTGGTATGAAGTTGGCAGTGTCAGGTCTGGCAGGAAGAGTATTTTGCCCAGTTCCTCAAGCTCACATGTGGGGACTGGCCCTGTCTGGGTCATGTCCTGTCCCTGAGTTGGCTGTCTATTTCCCCACCTGGAGTCTGTTGTCCTTCAGGGGGACTGGGCTGATAGTGTCCTGCCGGTCCCGCCCGACTATCAAACAGCCTGGAATGGAGGAGTGAGGATTTGAGAAATTACAGATATGAAAAACAGAGACATAGACGATGTAAAAGAAAAAGATGGAGACACAGAATAGCATCAGGAGGACTCTGAGTCAATACCAGAGTCACCCTCAGTTTATTCCTCAGGGCCTTTTATTTTAAATTTTTAAAAATTTTATTTATTTATTCATGTATTTATTTATTTATTCATTCATTTATTTATTTTTTTTTTTTACCCAAAACGGGAGGCAAAAAGACTTCCCCCTCTCAAGGACACCATGGCTCAAGGTACAAACAAGTGTAAACACCTCCTTAATTTTCAAGACACCTGGTAACCGTGCCTTGGGCCATACATTCTGTTATCCAGCCTTGAGGAACAAGGTATCTGGTAACCTCGTCTTTGGCCAAATATCCTGTTATCCAGCCTTAGAGAGTAAAGACAAGCTTGGACTCTCTGACCTTGAGTCGAAATGGAAGTCAAGACACAAGCTGGAGACACCGTGGACCCCCCCCCCCAGTGTCCTGGCTGCCAGGAGAACAGGCCGCCGCCATCTTGGCTTGGCTGTGAACAGCACGGCCCTTCTTTATGTACCTGGCTGGGTTCCTCAGCACTGACCCTTCCTGCTGCTGGTGTTCCCTCTCTGTGGGGCCAGGGCTCGTTCTCTAGTGTTGTGTGGCTTTTCCCAGGGAGACATAAGCAAACATCTATAGGGTAATGACAGCAGACAGACAATTCTCTGTCCAGCTTGATGAACCAATGAGTTTGGTAGGGTTCATTAGAGGGGCATGGGTGACCATTCACGAGAGCTGTACCCATCAAGCTTCCTGAACAAGTTTCAGGCAGCAGGTGGGACTCAGAGAGTCTCCTCTCCTCAGCGACTGTAGCTGGCTATCTAACCTTGGGGGAGGGGCCTTGTGAGTCCTGTAACTTTCTGAGCTTCCTGAGCCTTGTGGGTTTCCTTTGCTTTTTCAGTCTTGTGAGACTCCCTCTTCCCTTAAGGAGCAAAATACTTCAGTTCAGAGGAAACAGCTACAGGGTCCCCTTCTCCTGCCCCTGCAGAAGAGGAACATGGCTGTTGCAGAATGCCATCTTCATCAGATCAACTGTGCCTATTTGCAGGAGGCCAGTAGTAGTCTTGTTGACTACTGATGTTCTCTCATAGAAAGAGTGGGTGGGGAGGGTCATTGGACCCTCACTTGAGAGTTTAGCCCCTCCTCCCAGCCATTTGTATCCAACTTTGCCCTAATGACATGAGGCCTTGTGGCCTTAGGATGTGAGGGAGTATATAGACAGGGGAGGTGAGTGGAAGGGGCTCTGTCTGTGAGGCTGTCGGGGAAGCTATCATCATGCTGAGTGAAAACATTACAATGTAGCTTCTTTGGTGTCCACCCCATGATCCCACCACTAATCTCTTACCTCTTTGTAGGTAATCCCAGCAATGCCATGGGTTCCCCCAGGTGAACTTTGGTGAAATTGTACTTGTGATTTGAAGTTAGGATTATACTGGGAGGGGGGTAACATTCTCCCTAGGGAAGGAATTCTCCATACAGTGCCCCTCCTGTCCAGCCCTGCTCCTTCTTCCTCTGTCTGAAAGCCCCACTTTGATAGCCCCCAAAAGATGAAACTCAGAGCCCAGCCCTGGTAAGTTACCAACAGAGGCCAGCAGAGGGCATCCGACCTCCAGGGACTGGAGTTACAGGTGCTGGTGAACAGCCCTGTGGGTCCTGGGAACTGAACTAGGGTCCTCTACGAGAGCAATAAATGCTCTTGCTGTCTGAGCCAGCTCTCCAGCCCCACACAGCAACTCTCTGAATCAGAGTTCATCTCCATTCTCAATGGTTACACGGGCCAGGTATCTCTTATGGGTTTAACCACTGGAGGTCTTTTTGGTACTTAGAGCCAGGGTGCCAGGGACCACAGCTACCTGTGCTGGCTCCTGCTCTACCGTCCTTACTACGGTTCCACAGGACAGGTCCCCAAAGGGGACATCTGACAGCGCTCAGCTGCCTTGGCTGTTCTTCTCTCCTCCCGGGACCAGTTCAGAACCTGCTGAGGAAGGTTGGCCTTCCTGGCCTCTCCCAGCCCCAGTGTGAGGAATTCATCTCAGAGGGAGGCAGGTGCAGTGGACGACTGCACATGTGTCCCCTGCAGACCATGCCAAGCTTTGCATGTGCAGTTGTGAGTCTCACAAACAGCAAGGGATAACCTCATCTCATTATAAGCTGTGTGTTCATGTCTCATATCCATATGCTTTTTAAAGTTTTTTTTTTTTTTTTAAGATTTTTGTTAAAAGACAGACCTTTTTCGTTAGATTTTTATTTCTATTTTTAACTCTGTGTATATGTGTGTGCCTATGGGTATGTGCTGTTGACTTGTACTGAAAATGTCGTGTGACCTTTTGGGCTCTGGGGTCAATCCAGCTCTCAGGATGATACTGTGCCTGTGTTAGCATTCAGCAGTATTGTAGTGAGTGGGGAGTTCCCAGGTGACCCTGGCTGCTTTTCTTACAACTTCCTGTGTGCTTTCTCACCACTGAGTTTCACAAGCAGTCCTTTTGCTGAGATGTTTCTAGAATGCAGAGGACCCGCTGTCTCCCTTGATGAAGAAAAGTGAGGATGTTTCCCCACTCTCAAGCCTGATTATCATCTCCAACTCTGGCACTGTTCCTCTTTTTCTTCTTCTTCTTCTTCTTCTTCTTCTTCTTCTTCTTCTTCTTCTCCTCCTCCTCCTCCTCCTCCTCCTCCTCCTCCTCTCTCCTCCTTCTCCTTCCCCTTCTTCTTCCCCTTCCCCTCCTCCTCCTCCTTCTTTTTTGTAAATAAAGTTTTATTGGTACACAGCCATGCTCATCCACTTACACATCCCCTGTGGCTGCATTTCCTAACACAAAGGCGGCACTGGGACCGAGCAGCTACTGTACTCTAAAAGTGTGGTGCTCTGGGCTCAGACCTCTTCTCCCTCCACAGCCTTGCTTCCTCAGTTCTGCTTCTCACTTGTGACCTCCATGCAGAGAGCCATCGGATCACCTCATTTCTGTGGTTTTCCTTTTTGCTGCCCAAGCAGGGGCTTTTTGTCTTGGGCATAATGTCCATGCCTTGAAAAAAAAAAAAACTTTTTGTGCTGAATATCTCTTTCGTCAGACTTGAGGCGACTTTCTGGCGAGATCAGCACATGCTGCATCTGAGTTTTATGGATGGTGCCATTGTTTTTTATGGATGGATATTTCATAAATGCCATTGTGATGGCATCTTGGAAGACGTGATATGGCCATCCTGTAACCTGTGGTTCTTCTCTAAAAGAAAAGGAGCCACTCAGGGCCACACAGCACAGACACTTCATGGGAGATGCATGGCTCACTGGCCATTTCTCCTTAGATGATGCTCCCATAGGGACCCTGGGCTACTTGGAACCAGAGGCCAGTCTGTTCATCAGCTGGCTGTGCTGCAATTACTGTCTTATGAAATATTAACTTGCCATAGTGATTTCAGTTAATGAGATGTCTTAGGGAAGAAGCATAGGTCCATGTGCTGCTGGTATGGGGGGTGTATACGCTTCCTTACTTGTTACCCTAGATCTGGGCATGTCTCCTGGGAGTGGCAGCTTGTCCTATAACCTACCACTCAGTGACCTATGGTTGCCAGGCACTGGGAACACAGCAGAGGACAGAGAAGAGATCGGGGTGCCCACACAGCGTGCAGCCTAGCAGGGCAGGCACAGCACTGATAACCATGTGTACATTTGCCTGGCCTGGGACCCACCACCTCGCCACTACTCTGGAGGAGAGACAGCCCCTCCCATTGCATTTATTTCTAATAACATGCCATAAAGAAGCTATAAAATGTTGTCCCTGCAAATAATATCTCTTAGCCACGGCTCCATCCAGGCTGGGGTGGCTCCTCAGAGGGGGAGATGGTGGGCAACCTCAATGAGCCAAGCTGGTTGCCTCATCTCAGGTGGGGAAGCCACAGGGTAGTTACAGAAGGACCTTCAATAGTACATGCTGAATCAGGTCTTGGACAGGGAACTAGCACCCTGAGGAGGAGAGGAGGGAGGAAGCTGCTGGCTAGGCATGACTTCCTGAGCAGATCCCCCCTCCCATCTAGATCAGAGACCGTAGATCAATCCTCTTTACTTTCCTGGCACTGAGGCCAGGGACTCAGGAGTTCTGCTGGGCATTGTCTACTGGTGTTGGGGATGGAGAAGGCAGAGTGTGATTTTGGGATGAAAGAATGGTTGAGGAAGTCACAGCCATCTTCTTAGGAGCCAGCGCAGTCCTTGTCACTTTCAGGAACCAGGTACAACACTTGCAGGGTAACTGGGGTGTGTGTGGTGGGGGGTGGGCATCTTTGGGTTCTGGAACCAGCCTTGCTGCAGGCTCAACTTGGGATTGATCCTTTGGGTTCTTCCTGTCCCCTCTGTTGTGTGACACATTTGGGGTATCCTGAGGCTGACGTTGCCCTCAGGTCACTCCCTGGGAATTGCTTTTTGGCTTTGGGTGCTGCTACTGTGGAAGTAGCTGTGAGGGACTTCTAGCAGGAGGGTTCTGAGATAGGTGTATGTTGGGTACTTAACTAGGCTCAGGTCCAAAGGGGCCCCTGACTCTCTATCCCAGGCTGCCCTTGTGGTTCTGGGCTTGGAGACAAGGCTTTACGCTTTGCAAAGATCTGACCCTCAACCCGCAAATGCCATTTTCTGAGCGTCTGTCACTAGGTGTCCTGAGAAGGCTGACTGACCCGCAGGTGGGGCGTCTCAGGGGGCCCAGCACATGCTTGGCTTCACGTTCTTAGTTGCCGCTGCCACGCCATCAGGCTGAGTGACGCAGAGTGCGGGGCGGGCCAGTCAGGCTGCGCCTAGCCCTGAGATGCGGGTCAGGGCTGCCGTCCTGCGCAGCTGCGCAGCGTGACGCTGGGGTGCGCGGCCTCTGAGCAGGTACCCGGCACTGGTGAAGGGGCGCCGACCCAGCATCTGGAGAGGAAATGCGGGTTCAGTCGGGGGAAGGGAGTGTTGGTTGCAGGGGCTCAGGCGGAATGCGGGGAGGGTGCTCCTCGGCACCGGGAGGGAATGCGTGCTGCAGGGGCTCGGGTTGCTGTGTCCTTTGAGTGTGGCTTAAGAAAGTGCAAAGACTGAGTCTTGGACCCTGGTGCAGGCATGGGCTGGAGTGCGGTCTACTCTCTGGTGCAGAGATTTCGGCTTGGGGTGTGTGGGGGGGAGGGCGTGCCCTGGGATGGGACTTAAGTTGCGGTGTTGAGGGACTGCAGGGTTTGACCTGCACCCAGGAACAAACTCTGGAGCTAGGACACGGCGCAGGCTCAGTGTCAGCCGGTGTGATCTGTGTCCACACCGCGGTGTAGCTCCCGGCTCTCACTCTGGACCCTCACAGGGGGCTGGGGCATCAGTTCCTGTGCTTTTCCTGTGTCTAGTTGTTTATCCTAATCGAAGTGTTTTCCAGGCTGGTATGTCCAGGATGCCTGGGGAGCAAGCAGAGAACTAGCAGGAAACCTGAGTGCCATAGAGTTTACAGTGAGCAGGGTAGAGAAGGTGCCACACTTCATAGCCACCAGCCAGGGCTCACCCTGCCCCCCTCACTCCCAGCAATAAATTCCCTTATGTTTTCTGGTACATCTGTGCACTGGGGTGGGTGGCCAGACACACCCTGGGTCCGGAGGTCCTGAGCTCAAATGTCAGTTTGGAAGATGTTCCCAGAGTCCAGTTGCATTTGGCTATACATCCATTCCTAATGAGGGTTATCTCAGCAGTGCCTGGACTCAGTTGCTGTGAGGCTGTAGGGGAGGGTGTGCCACTGCCCACCCACCCCCACGTCTGAGCCCCTTTTTTCTGTGCCCTGTGTAAAGCTCAGATTTGGAGGCTCATCCCACGTGGGGGTCCTGCTCTGTCCCAGGCAGCTTGCTACTTCAGGTAGACTAGACGACCCAGACAAAAAGATCAATAGATGTCATGTTGTGCATCCTGTATCCAGGGTATAGGTACTGCCAGGTCCTGTCTGTCTGTCCATTCACTCTTTTGTCTTTGGAGTGCTCTGGACACACACCCCTATTTTAGCCGTAAGCTAGTGTGGGAAAAGCTTCATGTAGGTGTCAGTGACTGGGGAACTCCACTGGTGGATAGACGGACTGAGTAAGGTCATTGTCAATCCTGGGTCTCAAAGCACCTTTTACTCCTTTTGGGCAGAGGATGGGGAGGGAAAGAGGCTGAGCCAGGGTCACAGTATGGCCTGAGGGCCATTATGGGTCGGGGGGCAGTGGGCATCTCAGGGCCGTTTGCAGCTGGATTTCCAGGACATCTGCAGAGACCCAGCGGCCATGCTGAGACAGCAGCTGTCTGAATGTGAAGCTGGATTCAAATACCTCGGAGTCCTTAGGACAGGAGAAGACATCAGACACTCCTGCTGTGTGCTTAGGCCTACTGTACTCCTGGCATCGGGAGGGTAGGCTATCTCAGGGTAGCTGCCTCTAGTCTAGGTCTCTCCATGCTGCCTGCTGTATTTCCTCTTCTGTCACCTGGGCTCCTTTGTTTCTCTGTAGATGGGAGGCAAGGTGGGTGGCTACTGCGTATACAAGACAAGGCTCTGAAAAGTCGCACAGGGACAAGTCATGTCCCATACTCTCACAGCTGTGCAAGAGGCTGCCCAGTGCTCATCCTCACAACCCTCAGGTTCTGTCAAGGAGTTAGGCCCGGGGACAAAACAGGGGGTGGGGTGGGGATGGGGAGAGGATGGCAGATCAAGGGGACAGCAACTGTAACTACAGTTCAGCCCTAAGAGCCCCGAGGAGGGCGAGTTGACCGGCAATTTTGGCAAAGAAATAGCTTGAGGACCTGGTGTTGAGAAGTGATGCTCGGTGCAGGGAGAGGCTGAGGTGTGGGGTTGGCTTTTGCCCCTTGGCAATCCTCTTGATGCCTGCTGGAGCAGTACATTGAAGGGCGATGAGCACCACAGGTCAGCATTGCGGGGTGTGTGTGTGTGTGTGTGTGTGTGTGTGTGTGTGTGTGTGTGGGTGTGGGTGTGGTGTGGGTGTGGGTGGGGGGACACGACATCTCAGGTCCAGGGAAGCCCTGCAGGACTGAATACCTTTGTTTCCCTTAGTGTTTTTTGTTTTGTTTTGTTTTGTTTTGTTTTTGTTTTTTGTTGTTGTTGTTGTTTTTTTTTTTTTTTTTGAGATAGGGTTTCTGTGTAGCCCTGGCTGTACTGGAACTAACTAGCTTTGTAGACTAGGCTGGTCTCGAACTCACAGATCTGCCTGCCTCTGCCTCCTAAGTGCTGGGATTAGTGCTGGGATTAAAGGTGTGTGCCTTTAGTTGTTAACTGAGGGAAACCGGCAGCTTTTTGTGGCTTCGGCAAAACAGAGCCCGGGAGGAAAGGGTTGGCACCAACATGCTGGCTGTGGTTGACAGCTGGCGTCTCACGATGTAGCGTTACTGTACTTGCCGAAGCCTACTTCGTGGGAAGTAGAGGTTTTTCATTTTCCTTTTGGAAAATGAAAGAAGCCAACTGATTTCTGCAATCATGAGATGCAGAACTATAGGTCACACACCAGGGCATGGGGTGGCCACAGGAATTTGCCTCCCTTCACTGGTCTGGGCGCTCATCCAGGGAGCTGGTGAATGGCGGAGCTATGGAGACACCTGAGATTACAACCATTAGGGATGGCCTCCCAGGGTCCTCAGATGCCTGTGTGCCTGTAGACTGTCCAAGGTGATAGATCTCTGGAAGCTTGGAGAGATGTCCAGACGGACACAGGGGAAATAGACCAAGACGTCACAGAGGAAACAGGTGGGCGTGCCTCTTAGAACCACAGCCTCGTCTTCCTCTTTCAGATGCATTTCAGTACCTCTCTGTTGGGGTGTTTTTCCAGAACCTCCAGCCTCACAAATGAGAAGACTTCCCTGAAGGCATCTAGAGGTCTTCACTCCTGGAGTGAATCTGGAACTGTGGAGGATGGAGTCCTTAGACCGGAGAAGAGCTGGTTCTGAGCAAGAGGAAGGTTTTGGGGTGGAGGCCAGGAGGGCCACGGATCTGGGCATGGTCCCCAATCTCCGGCGAAGCAATAGCAGCCTTCACAAGAGCAGGAGGCTTCTGTGCCCCTTCATTGAGAAGGTAGGCTCCCGCTGGCTGGCCTGTTATACCCTGGACCACAGAAGCAGTCCAATGGTTACCATTGGTTAGGGTGCCCTGGGCTAGTCAAGGCAGTCAGTGACCACAGGGTAGTCCCATCTCTTACCTGAGGCTGCCCACCTCAGGGCCTCCAACCCAGAAATGTTCTTTGGGAAAGGAGAGGTGGGAATATGATAAAGCACCAGCCAGATTGCTTACTGAGTGTTACCCTGCTACAGCTGTTTCCCCTTTCTTCACCGTGTGGGAAATGGCCAGGTGGACAATGATGCCAGATGATGGAAGCCCTCACTTTTCTTACCATGTTCTACAATAACTCTAGCTCCTCTTTCTGTGGAGTCCAGAGGCATCACCTCACGTCCCAGGCCAGTGTCGCCGGAAGCCCTTGAGTAATCATGTTGAAACATTTGAGTATGTGGTCGGGCAGGCAGCAGGGTGTCTTCAAAGCCAGGTACCAGGTTTTCACCCTAGATGTTCTTTTCATATCATACCACCCCCAAGGAAAGCAATGTGGACATATAGCCTATAAAGTGCTGAGGACAAAGTATCCTCAAGAGAAAACAATTGTATGGTCTCATGCCTGTCTCTTGAGTACACACCCAGAGCCCAAGCAAGGCTGCTTTTAAGTTTTGAGGTGGCTTTGGGTCCCTCAGTGGGAGCTGGTCAGGGAGCAGACAGGTGTCTAAGGGAGGCCTGGGGGGTATGTGGCTTCACAATGTCAACATGCTCCTTTTTACTCCCAGCAAGAAAACCTCAGCTCATGGATTCCTGAAAACATCAAGAAGAAGGAATGTGTGTATTTTGTGGAAAGTTCCAAACTCTCCGATGCAGGGTAGGTGGCATGGTTTTGACTAAGGTCTCTGATCCATTTCTCTTGGTACAGTGTGAATGGCTGATCAGATCCACTTGTGCGGCCTCAGCCAGGGCCAGTAAAGGAGCATCTGGTGTTCATGGCAGGCTGAGAATCCCCAAGTCTCTCCATCTCATCTCAGGAGACACTTGGGGAACATGCCCAGCCCATCTCCTTCATGTCCCTAAGAGTCCTCTGGGGGCATGGATTGTGCTTTGCAAATAGGTTGGCCTGTGGCAGAGGGTTGGGTGACCTGTCCAGTGACCAGTGAATGGGGCTGTGCAGAGCAACATTCAGATCAAGCCTGGTGGGCCAGGGCTCCATTCCATGTCTTTGGAGCTTCTTGTTTTCCAGAGTCAGGAATCCAGGAACTGTAGGGACCCAGGGGAAGTCCACAGGCCAAATGTCCTTAAAAGCCATGTCAGAGGGTCCCGCTGCTGCAAGGTCTCTGGGCTGCCCTTTCTCCCTTCACTTAGCCCACAGTGAGAGTACGGTCTCTAAGACCAGGTTGGAGGCATTTGTGGTCACTCGAAGCAGCTGGATATTGCTGTTCCTCAGATGGGACTGCCTGTGAGTTGGGCCAGTCAGAGGGACTATGGAGCAAATGGGGAGGGGCCTATCCCTGTTCCTAGGAATGCAGCACCCTTAGACACTGCTCTCTGAGGTGGGGGGTCCCTGAGACAGAGCTGGGTGATGATTCAGGATAGTAGCCCTCTATTCAACCACCTACCTTCTTCTCTTTCTTTTCCCCTGGAGAACTCCTCTCCTCCTTCCTCCTCAAGGCCGATGGCAGATACCTCCTCTGCCGGGTAGCCTTCCTGGATTCCACAACTGTACAGGACATAGCCTTCCCCGCAGCATGCTCATGTCTTTCTTTCTTTTTTTTCAAGACAGGGTTTCTCTGTGTAGCTTTGCGCCTTTCCTGGAACTCACTTGGTAGCCCAGGCTGGCCTCGAACTCACAGAGATCCGCCTGGCTCTGCCTCCCGAGTGCTGGGATTAAAGGCGTGCGCCACCACCGCCGCCCGGCTCGTGTCCTTCTTATTCCCACTGATAGCTGTGCTGTGCCTGGAGGCTCAGCGCTTGTCTCTCCTGCTCACTGCTCAGGTCCTTTGGGGCTACAATCAAGGCTGAGCGGCTTTATGACTTCCTGGGCCAGGGACACAGCTGGTGTTTGGCCCCTCTGTTCTGAAGGGCATGGGGAAGGATGTGATCATGTTGCCTCTGAACCCTGTGACCTCTCCAGGTGTGGTCAGTGGAAACCCAGGGTCACGGAGGCTTTGGGGCCCATTCCCTGGCCTGGTTTCTCTTCAGGGAAGAGTGTGATTGCTGCTGGGTCTAGAAATAGGTCCTAGAGGGAAAGGTCACCACCGTTGCTCACAGCTTCACGCCGGGAACCCTACTGTACCCAGGGAACAATCAGGTTCCAGCAAACTGAAAAATAACAGAACAAACCCATGTCTGTCCTAAAAACCACACAGGCTTCTTTTCACATCAGTCTCTAAGCAATCCAATGGCTCCTGTGGCATCCACCCTGTAACTCCTGGTTTAGAGGAGAATGACTATGCATTCTATGCAAATGCTAGGACACATGGGAGGGGTGTCCGTGTCTGTGGAGCCTCTATGGACACCAAGGAACCAACACAGAAAGGGGCCAGGGCCGCCATGTGGGAAGAACAGCCTTTGTCATGCCCCAAGGAGACCAGGGGAAGGGACACGGGCCACAGCTTCTGTGTGCCTCCCACATGCTGGCTTTGCTCAGAAACTGGGTAATCAGCCTCACTTCCCGAGGCTAGGCAGGGCCTGGCGGGAAAGTAAATGCTGATTCAGTCGATGTGCTCGGTGTGAGCTTGGGAGTCCCCAAGGCCACCCCACATGCTCACTGAGAGCTGGGAGCTCTACATGATTGTGCTTAAAGTGGAGGGTCATGGCTGTGAAAGTGCCTTCTCCAGGTGCCTATGCTGGGGCTTCTGCTTAGAAGCCAGAGAGAGCCTTAGTTACTGTTCTATTTCCATGAAGAGATACCACGATCAAGGCACACTCCCAATGACACACCTCTTTCGACAAGGCCACACCTCCTAATCCTTCCCAAACAGTTCCACCACCTGGGAACAAAGTATTCAAATACATGAGCCTATGGGAGGTCATTCTCATTTAACCCACCACAGAGCCGGTATGTACTGACAAATATGTGGCCACTTAGTTGCAAACCAGAAGGAACACCAGTGTTCGGCAAGTGTCATATTATAGCAGCAGGATAGACCTGGTGGGTAGGGGTCCTGTTCCCAGCCTCCAGTTGGAAGGCCGACTTCCTAGCAGGAGGATCCCCTGTCCATGGTGCTGGGTGGGTGGGGGACAGGCACCTGGCTTGCATCTTTCCTCTGCACCTGTCCCTGGAGCCAAGGACAGATGGCCGAGAGTACGCCTCTGCTCTGTCATTGCCCGTGGCACAGGCAGAGGGGCAGAGGAAGCGGCCAGCATCTTTCCTCTCAGGACAGAACTTAGGAGCAGAGTCACCAACACAGCCACTAATCGCTTTAGGAACTTCCTTTCCCCCTTTTTCCTGTCAGGCCTGGAACCGTCACTGCCTGACTCCACCCCCTGGCTTCTTAGTCCCCCAGTACCAGTGGCCACCCTCAGCTCAGCATGGATGTGTCTCATGTCCCTTTGGACCGTTGCCACCCCAGGCCAGACATTCCTCATGTTGCCGAACATCTCCCCCTCTCTCTGGGCACATTATCTCTTTCCCACCCTGCATCCTTAAAGTAGGGAGTGGGCTTGGGAGGGTCTTCAGCATTAAAGCACGGGTGCTGAGTGAGGCCAGGATCATCCCATCTGGGAGAGGGACTCTGAAGCATTGGATATCCCCCAAGAGCTCTTCTCTCCCTTCCTCTCCCTATGTTATTCTTGTTTATGCCTAAATAGGCCAAGAGTGTCTAGTTGCTGAATTTCTAGGTTATCTGTCACAGCACAGCTTTATGTTCTGGGCCAGGATGGAGAACACCTTGGGGGGTGTAAAAACTCATTTCTCCAAAGAGAAGAGAGAAGGGAGACAGCTTGGTATTACCTAGTGGGATCCTTGCCATCACCAGACCGAGATACAACAGCCAGGTCTTATCTCGGGGGCATGCCCCTGCCTTCACCCTAATCCCAGCCACAGAGGGAGGCCACACAAGTGTTCCTTAAGATTCCTGCAAGCAGGCTGCGGTCATGGTGCACGCCTTTAATCCCAGCACCTAGGAGGCAGAGCCAGGAGGATCTCTGTGAGTTCGAGGCCAGCCTGGTCTACAGAGCGAGATCCAGGACAGGCACCAAAACTACACGGAGAAACCCTGTCTCAAATAACCAAAAACCAAAAACCAAAAAAAAAAAAAATCCAAAAGTATCTGGAGTCTCTTTCAGGGGTCTGTATGATTTTTCAGAGTGGAGCCAGGGAATGTAACCCCTCATGATAACGTTGAAGAAACTGAGATGGCGGGAAGATACGGTTGCCTCTCCCGACCCAACCATCTTCTCCTGCTTGTCAGAGTCCATCTGGTTTAGATACATCCTTGGCCTCAGCTGTACCTTGTCTTTTGTAGGGCTCAGTATATTATGCTTGCCTCTTCTCTTTTGTACTGGGCTTCTATTCTAATTTGGAATAATGTGTTCAACTTCTTTCTAATTTGGAAATAATTACAGATTTAAAAAAACGATGTGCCAGCCCCCTGGGCCCAGGAGCTCTGCTCTGTATAACAGTGATGCCGTATCAAAACTGAGAGGTCAGCAGCGGTCAGAGTGCACTCTGCTTTCATGTGTGGCGTGTGTCCCCACTCACACCGGATGCATGCCGAGATGGCCCTGCACTTCCCCCATGGCCACACCCTCACACCCTTTCTTCCCCTCCAGCTACCAGCACTCCAATCTTCATATAAATGTCCTATAAATTTGTCATTTGGAGAAAGTCACATGACTGGAGTTATATGCCTCCAGGTCTGTGTCACACAGATGGCACCATGCAGAGGGAGCCTGTGCCTTTTGACACGTAGCTTTGAGGGCCATTCATGCTCCTGCCTCCACTCTTTACTGAGTAAGTCTCTAATTGTATATTTGAGGTGAGACTTCGTAAATCATAACGAGGTCTTGGTTTTTGTTTGTTTGTTTTGTTTTTTAATGCCATCTGTCTGTCGTCTGTCTGTCTGTCTTTCTACCTAGAACAGGCTGGCCTCAGACTCACAGATCTGCCTAACTCTGCCTTCCAAGTGCTGGGACTAAAGGTGTGTGCCACCGTGCCTGGTGTAGTCTCTGTTTTTCGATGGGTAAATTGAATCACTTACGTTTAATATTTAATACTATTTAATGTTATTGCTACGTTGGGGGCTTCAATCTGCCATTTTGTTTTTGTTCTCTGTTTTCTTTCTGTTTCAGTTCAGCTTCTTGGTGGCTGCTGTGGTTATTGAAGTTACATAACAAAGTGTGTCACAATCCATGAGTGTTGATACACCGAGTTGCAATCGACTGTAGAAATGCCTCCTTTTACCACTCCTCACTTCCAGTTCTTTAGAATACCATGTCTGACCCAGTTCAACCACCAAACGTCATTTTAAAAACTTAAGAGAAAGCCGGGCGGTGGTGGCACACGCCTTTAATCCTAGCACTCGGGAGGCAGAGCCAGGTGGATCTCTGTGAGTTCGAGGCCTGGTGTACAGATCGAGATCCAGGACAGGCTCCAAAGATACACAGAGAAACCCTGTCTCAAAAAACCAAAAACAAACAAACAAAAAAACCCCCAAAAAACAAACAAACAAACAAACAAAAAAAAACCCCAAACAAACAAAAACAAAAACCAACCAACCAAAAAAAAACCCCCAAAAAACACAAAAAACAAAAACAAGCAAATAAACAAAAAAACTTAAGAGAAATTAAATATATTTACTCACATTTTTACTTTCTGTTGTTTCATCTTCCTCTCTGATATTCAGAATGCCTTCCTTTGTCCTTCCACTTCTGGTTAGATAATTTCCTTTGTCATTTTTTTAAAAAACAGGGTCTCATGTAGCTCAGGTTGGCCTTGAACTCCCTATGTAGCTGGAGGGGACCTTGATTTAAGATCTTCTTGCCTCTAGCTCCACCTCCTGAATACTTGGGTCACGGGGGTCCACCACCATGCCTGGTTCATGCAGTGCTGGCGACTGAACCCAGGCCTTCGAGTATGCTAGGAAGACCCTGCCGCCTGAGCCCCGCCCCCACCCCTTTAGCCGTTCTCTGAACTTGATCTACTGTGGACAAGTCTCCTTAATGGCAGTTCAGCTAAAAGCATCCCTTGACTTCATTCTCAAAGGATAGATGAAGGCTGTAGAAGTCTGGGTTGTAGTTTTTAGATCTTTCAGCCCTGAACCTCTTTATGTGGCTTCCATGGCGTCTGATAAGAAATGTGTTGTTTATAAGCTGGGTAGTGGTGGTGGTGGCGGCGGCGGCGGCGGCGGCGGCGGCGCACGCCTTTAATCGCAGCACTCGGGAGGCAGAGGCAGGCGGATCTCTGAGAGGCTGGTAGATGGCTCAGCGATGAAGAGCACTGGCTGCTCTTTCAAAGTACCGGGGTTCAATTCCCAGGAACCCCATAGTGGCTCATCTCTGTTTCTATCTCCAGTTCCAGGGAATCTGATGCTGTCTTCTAGCCTAGTTGGGCACCAGGCTCATGTGCAGGCAAAGCACTCATACAGATTAGCACAACAACAAAAACAAGAGCCTTGTAGGGTTTTGGCCTCACTGCTGTCCAGCTTTTTTCTTCTTTGGTTTTGGAAGTTTGATGATGTCATCTCTTACCATGTGTCTCTCTGGGTTTGCGCTGTTTGTTCATCACTCACTCAGATTCTCGGATCTGTAGGTTTAGTTATTTACGTGTTTGTTTATTTTTTAAAGCAAACGTGGGAAGTTGGGAGAGCCTGTGTAAGAAAACTGTGAACTTACTCTGGACTATGGATGGGGCAGTGTGCAGAGTGTTCTTCCCACCAGGTGGCCTTCTAGAAAGGATTGCATGAACCATGATAAGTGGATGCACTTGAAAACAAGAACACAAGGGAATCCCCGTGGCGTGTCCACGTTATCTCTGTGGGGAAGGCAAAGGCCTGGGAAGGAATATTCTTGGTTCTTTTCATAGAACCAAAGATGAAAAGACATAGCACCAGGTGTATAAGCTCGCCGTGCTTATATTTACTTAAGCTGATTGTAAACATCACCTCATGTTTTACTTGCTTTAGTAATAAAAATGAGAAGCACTTTCTTTATACCACTTTGGAGCTCAAATGCTTTGAGTCCTATGGTCACTCCACACAGGTCTTTGGCATTTTGATCCAGAGACATAGCCTGGCTGGCCAGGGGTGGGTCAACAGGAAATAGGACATTATTTCTTTACACGGCTTTGCTGGCTTGGCTTTTCTTTTTTTTCTGGGACTCGGATGACCCTGCTGGTCTCCCGTGGCTCTGTGTCTATGCATTTCTATTTTGGTTTATTTTCTCTCCCTCAGTCCTTACCTTTTGCTAAGATTTCCAGTTGCCATACTCTGTCTTTCTAGAAGCTGCAGTTTGGATTCAGGGTGTTTTTAGTCACTCACAGAAGCATTTTTAAGTTGGTTGCTGTAAAATCCTCACCGGAAGGTCCCCACACCTGTACCATCCTAGTGTGGGTGTCTGTCCTAGCTGCTTAGGACAAGACTCATGATTTTTCTGGCTTTTGAGTTTTAGATGGGTCCTGGCCCTGAGGGAGGGAGAGGCAGAATCTCATTATTGCCACAGGGGAAAAGTTCAAAGTCCAAGCTCACGGGCTATCTCTGTTTAGTTCCTGACTGATGCTGCCTGGCTGGGAGGGCAAGGATGCCTCATACTCACTGCCCACATGGTCCCCTTGACGCTCAGGCATGTGTCTTGTCACCTGCTGAGTGGGATGAATGTCCTGGCTCTCCTCTGGTCCCCCTGATGTCCCGGTAGAGAGAGAGAGAGCATCGGAGGCATTCCATTCCCATGATAACCTTGTTATCTTCACAGGAAAGTAGTGTGTGAATGTGGTTACACCCATGAGCAGCACTTGGAGGTGGCCATCAAGCCTCACACTTTTCAGGGTAAGGAATGGGACCCGAAGAAGCATGTCCATGAGATGCCTACAGATGCCTTTGGCGACATCGTGTTCACAGGCCTGAGCCAGAAAGCAGGGAAGGTGGGTCCCATTATGCTCACTCTTCGCCATGTTGGCCCCTGTGACCCTGTAGCAGATCTCCTGGAGGGGGGTTGGAGTTGGGGGGAGAATGAGAGTAGGTGTCTAGCTGCCTGGAACCCACTATACACGGAGGAATGGCATGGGGTGGTGTGCACTCTTCAGGCAAACGAGAGGCATGTAAGCAGAGGGAGGAAGGCAGGGCTTCCCGAGGGAGGCATGAGCTCATTCTGAAGGGTCTCCCGTCTGCCTGGGTCTAGAGGAATGAGGAGAAGAACTCAGGACCTAGCACAGAAGTGACTGGCTTCTGAGTGGTGGTGAGGTCTCCGGAAGGGAGGGGAGAGGGAGAAACCCCGGGTGGGAAACAGAGGCAGGAGCCATTCCTGGTGGCTGTACCCTGGGCTGGAGAGGCAGACACAGCTGCAGGAGGAGGTCCCGTCACCTGGCCTCAGGTCAGGAAGAGAGGCACGAGGAGGTCTCACCTCTTGCTCAAAGCTGCGGCAGGCAGAGCCATGGTGGGTGTGAAACCAGCTGATTCCCAGTCCCAGTTCTTAACCTGACAACCTTCTCCAAGGTTTGTCTCCAAAGCTGCTTCTCCCAGGGCAGTGACGGGGACAGTCCCAAGCCAGGGACAGTTAGAGGTAGGGGATAGTACTCCTGTTCTACCAGTGAGTGGGACATTCATTGAGAACCATAAGGTGTGTCCTGACCTCAGTGAATCGCCTCCTGAGAGTATATGTCCCCCACTGTGTTACTTTCTTGTCCCGTGACAAAAGGCAGTTTCTAGAGGAAGGATTTATTCTGGCTTGCGGTTTGAAGAGATACAGTCCATTGTGGTTGACACGGTGGAGTTCCAGGTGCTTGAAGCTGTGGGGCGGGGGAGGGGCTGAGGCTGCTGGCTGCATCCTGGTGGGTCAAGGGATAGATGAGATAGAGAGAGAGAGACAGATGAGAGATAAAAAGGGAAGTTGGGCTACCACCACTAAGTCCTGCTCCCCAGAGACCAGCAAACACTTCCTCCAGAGAGACGCTACCTCCTAAAGGTTCCACAGCATCTCAGTACCTCCAACTGGAGATCAGATGTTCAAAGATGATGAGCCTGTGGGGGAACATTTCATGTTTAAACTATAGCACCCGCAATGTGAGCCCATAGCCCCTTTCCTTCTGGACATCATGTGGTTTACAGTCTAAGAGCAAGACCATGAGAGGGTGGTCCTGGACCCCTGCTCCTCCCTGTGAGAACAGCTGCTGTGAGGGCTGACAGGCAGCAGCCACCGCGATATCAGTTAGCGTTCTTTGTTGATATGCAGTGTCCTGTTTGCTCTTGAGACTCCTAATGTCCCTTTGGATTTTGTGATGTCCGTCATCCTGCCCATTAGGGTCCCTTGGGTGGATTCTAGTCAAGCTGGAGCTCCTTAGACAGTTGATTTAACCAGAGTGGAAAAGTCCACCCTGGGATGTGGGCTGCAGTGCTTGCCTGGCATACATGGGTCTCTGGATTCTATCCCAGGTGTATGCACATACACACACACACACACACACACACACACACACACACACGCATGCATACACTCACGCACACATAACGTCTAGAAGGAGCATAAGGTGTTCTGGAGTGTGAAGCCAAGGGGCCGCCCCCTCCCACCTCCCGTACCCTCACCCTTCTCAGAGGCAGACAATGTGTACACAGAGCAGGGCCAAGCCCAGTAAACCCAGTGACAGGTCAGGGGTGGGAGTGTGAGGAGACCAGGAAGCAGATGAGAGGGAGGTCAAACCACATGGAGGAGCCAGTGCAGGGGGTGGCATAAGGAGGGTGTTTGTGGGGGGCGGTCTGAGGTGCCCCCTAAGCAGAGAGGATGAGGAAAGAGGAAGTATGGGAGAGGGAGCTGGGCCTAGGGGCTTTGTAATGAATAGTCTGGCTTTACCTAGGGAGCCCCTGTACTTGGGCTTCTCTTCTGGGCTCACCTCCTCTTTCTTCTTACAACCCATGTCTTGACTATGCTTTGCTGGCTATTTTTCTTCCCGGGTGTGAACTCAAGGTGTCCAGCCCCAGGCCGAGCAGGCAGGGCACAGGTGAGCCCACTCTGTGCTGAACATGAAGGGTGAAGCCATTCTCTCGGGGTTCCTTTACTGTCTCCTGCAGGGCATCCTCACTAGCCCCTGCGGGGTTCTCTTTCTGTCCCCTGCTCAGTTCCCTTGCCCTGCAGGATGCCCGCACTGTCCCCTGCAGGGTGTCTCCTGCAAGGCCCTCTCACCAGCCCATGATTCCCCTGCAGTATGTCCGGGTCTCCCAGGACACGCCCTCCAGCGTCATCTACCAACTCATGACCCAGCACTGGGGCCTGGATGTCCCCAACCTCCTCATCTCAGTGACCGGCGGGGCCAAGAACTTTAACATGAAGCTGAGGCTGAAGAGCATCTTCCGGAGAGGCCTGGTCAAGGTGGCCCAAACTACAGGTGAGTGCTGAGGTCCTGCCCAGGCCGTGAGGACAAGGAGGATGAAGGGGATCTTTGGGGGTCAGCATCATCAGTACTGGAAAACTCTTGGGGACAGCTGAGTTCACACCCTGGCCTGGGCCAGATTCCTTGGGCCTATAGACAGCACTTCCCTTGACGCCCAGTTGCCTCTCAGCTCACACTATTTATTTCCATGATGTTTATAGTCACATACCACTGCCATGTGCTAATGTGCTAGATTTATTTTTAAAAGATTTATTTTTACTTAGTGCCTGTGTACCTCTCTCTCTCTCTCTCTCTCTCTCTCTCTCTCTCTCTCTCTCTCTCTCTCTGTGTGTGTGTGTGTGTGTGTGTGTGTGTGTGTGTGTGTGTATATGCCACATGTGCTCAGATGCCTGTGGAAGACAGAAGATGACATTAGATCCCCCGGAGCTGGAGATAGAGGTGGCTGTGAGCCTTCCAACATGGATGCTAAAAGCAGAACTTAGGTTCTCTGGAAGAGCAGCCAGTGCTCTTAACTACTGAGCTCTCTCTCCAGACCCTGGGTTTTATTTTATTTTAACGTCCTCATCGCGTGTGTCTTTGAGGCGCTGATTTCAGAGGTCTGGCCAGCACTGTGCAGTAAACTCACCCCCCAAACAAGAGCAGACGGGACTTGGCTCATGTAGCAGGCATGAGAGCTCCGCCCACACGCCCTCTCTTTGGAGGTCAGGCAGGACCAGCAGAACCCACTTGTCACTTGCTGCTCTATAGGCAGAACTAGGTCACACTCAGCCCTGGCATTCTTTCACTGGTCAGCATGCAGTGCGGCCCTGAGGGTGGGGTAGACAGAAAGAGTGTCCCCTGTAGGGGCTCCCAGGGACTGTAGTAAGCCATATGGCTGTAGATGTATGGTCGGTCATTGGTTAGGAGTAGGGCCAAGGGATGGGGAACATGGGCATCACCTCCCACTCTTGGGTCTCAAACACTGACAGGAAAGTGGAAAGCTGCAGGTCCTGAAGTAGGAGATCCAGACCGTTTGTGCTCCTCAGCCTGGGACAGAGAGAAGGCAGAGGGCCAGGAGAGGCCTGCAGAGAGAAGATGGGAGTCTTTTCCATTGTTGTTTTTGCAATGTGGGGAGCTCAAGTCCCAGAAAGGCATCAGGAAGATGCTGTCACAACACAGTGTCTCTTCCTTGATCCTGCTTTAGAGGCATATCTGCCAACGTACTTGAGAGTCTGATGATGAGGTCCCGTGTCAGGAGCACACTGGGACTCTGGGTGTCACTATTGGCTTGACAGGATGCACACTGGAGCCTAGAGGCATGACTTGTCTTTCCCCAGGGGCCTGGATCATCACTGGAGGGTCCCACACGGGTGTGATGAAGCAGGTGGGTGAGGCGGTACGGGACTTCAGCCTGAGCAGCAGTTGCAAAGAAGGAGAAGTCATCACCATCGGTGTAGCCACGTGGGGCACCATCCACAACCGAGAGGGGCTGATCCATCCCACGGTGAGTAGCCACTCCAGAGTGAGCCTGGGTCAGAGGAGGAAGGCTGGGAGCAGAGGGTGAGGAGTCTTTACAAAGACTGTAAGGGAGTGTGGTGGGTGTCAACATGAGTGTTGGGGGAGGGAGGTGGTGCTGCAGGGCCCGGGTCTGACTTAGGTAATGTAATACCTCGGACACAGTGAGCAGGGTGGGCAGCTAACATGGACAGTCTTAAGATCACAGGAGGGATCCACATGTTGATTATTACCAGGTAGAGGTACATCCCAAGAGTTGCTTTGATGAGAAATGGACTTCAAGGACAGGGAGTGACCAGCCAGGACCACACAGCCAAGCAAGCACTGGGGTAGGACTGAGCCAGCTATCTGACCACAAAGCCTGAGCAGCGCCGTGGAATTCCACAGAGCCGTGGTTTCTGGCAGTCAGCAGCAAGTTGGGCTGCACTTTAATGCTACACCCAGAGCTTGGCTCAGCAGCTGCATAAGAATAGAGACTTGAGTTAGATAACTTGGTTCACTGAGTGGGATTTTCTAAGGACACATTGGATCTGTCCTAATGAGGACATGGACATTTCATTCACAGACAGGGAAATCTGGGGACCATATAGTCCGTGACTAGAGAAAGCTTCTTGTCACTGCTGGCCCAGTGTGCAGTCTCCCTGTCCCAGTGGTCCTTTGTCAGACAACATTGCTCTAAGGAAGTCTTGCTCTTTCTTTGGTGTCTGAATCATGGAGTGTCTCCCTGGGCAGGATGGACCAGCTGTCCTGTTTTGCACAGCCTTTTTATGGTGTAAGCCTGAGGCTAAGGGAGGCCAGGGGAATTCCCAGCTGAGAGCTGTTGTTACACTGTTTCATCCTCTGTGGACAGTAGAGAAGGTGTCTGGTCCAGAAGGTTAGTTTCTCCGGGGTGCTGTAAAACATGACAAACTGGTGGCAGAAAGCAACTAATTTATCTGTCTACAGTTAGTCGTCACTCTCCCACAGCACAGACACCATATCACTCAGCCACAATGAAAATGAGGTTATATACTATTCTGGGGCTCTGATGAGGACCTTTCCTGCTCTTTCAACTTCTGGTGCTTCTGGGAGTTCCTGGGGCCCCCAGTCAGATCATTCGGATTAATTTTCTCTTGTTTAGATCCTTAATATCAGAGCTACAAAGGCTCTTTCTCCAAATAAGGGGCCACCAGCAGATTTTTAGTCTTAGGGCTTGGTATCTTCGGGGTGGCATTATGTAAGCCATTAGACCCACCCACGCCCATTTCCAGAATACAGGTATGACTTTTTTTTTTTTTACCAACCTATGTGAGTCTCCCCTGGTCATCCACAGGGAGGCTTCCCCGCTGAGTACATGCTGGATGAGGAAGGCCAAGGGAATCTGACCTGCCTGGACAGCAACCACTCCCACTTCATCCTGGTGGACGATGGGACCCATGGGCAGTATGGTGTGGAGATTCCCCTGAGGACGAAGCTGGAGAAGTTCATATCAGAGCAGACAAAGGAAAGAGGAGGTAAATGCACATGCTTCCGAGGGCATTTGGGGCAGAAGAAACTGAGGCTGGCTCTGTGTCAGAGCCACCGCTGGCCATGGCCTGTATTGTACGTGGAGGTGAGATTGCAACACACCTGTATTCATTTCCCGGGTCCCTGTCTGCTTCTTCATGGGGACCTGTCTTCTCTTGCTGCCTTAGTCGGTGGAAGGGTGTCAGTGAAGGCTTGTCTGTTTTCTGTCCGTTAGTAGAACAGTCTACACTTTCAACTAGAGGCAGTTTCAGGCTGGGACACGAGAAGGGATGCCAGCCAGAACTCACAGCTTGACCTCAGTTGCTTGTGGGAAGGTGGAGCACCTAGTGTGTGAGGTGAGGAGAGAAGAGGGCACAGGAAGTGCAGGGAGGACTCCAGCTCAGCACTGGGTTGCTTGGGACGACTCTGGGTAGCTTATTTCAAGCTTCTCTGTGCTTCCTGAATCAGGGTCCTTAGTGGGGCTCATCACCCCCACCCTAAAGTCACCTCCCTCAGATCTGGATGGCGCAGAGCTTGCATGCCCATTAAGTTCCCAGGGGGGAATCTATTGCCTGTTCAGGCACCACACTGGGAGAGCACTGTTCTCACTAGGAGAACCCAGGGTGAGGTGTATGGAGGCAGGGACCCTTGTTGGCACCTCACCCTGGGTGGGCTTTGCTGCCCAGGGGAAGGGACTCCTCATATCATCTCTATTTCTCCTGCCTTCTGAGTGGGGTTGGGTAGAAGGGCAGAAGACTCATGACCTGTGCCCTACCCCAGCCCGTGCTGGATGGTTCAGTCCCCTCCTTGTGCCAGCTTGGATTTTGAGGTAACTTACAAAGGACAGCAGAGAAGGACTGGCTAGAGTGGTCCACTGGGTAGAGAAGATGGGGTTCCGTTCTTGTCCCTTCTGCACAGGAATTCATTCAGGATGGGGTGGGGTACAGGTGGCAGGATGGGGTGCGTAGTTGGGTACAAGAGTAGGGATGTGGTAGGTACAGGGGTAGATCAGGGGTAGGTGCAGGGGTAGGGTGAGTGGTCAGGGGGAGAGGCAGGGGCAGGGAGAATGGTCAAGGATAGGGGTAGAGCAAATCCAAGGATAGGTGGCCAGGTAGTCTTGGGTTTGCTCTTTTATGGTGCATGAACAACTTGTCTGCAAGCCCTCATCCTTCACCTATAGTAGCTGCCCATTATGGACCACTCGGCTGGTGCTTCCCCACATGACTAGGGTGAAGTTGGTTGGGCGGAGGAAGCAGCCTCTAATAGTAGGTCCGTGCTTCCCCCACCACGGCTTCACATGGGCTCCACGTCTGCCTAGGTGTGGCCATCAAGATCCCCATTGTTTGCGTGGTGTTGGAGGGCGGCCCTGGCACTCTGCACGTGAGTACTAGCTGCTGTCCATCATGGGGCGCAGGCCCTGCTATGGAGGAAGGGCTGGTGGGTACTTTTACTAAAATCTGGTGCCATCACCGGGAACACGCATGGCATGCTGTCCTCAGGATGCGGAGGGGAGGGAATCCACCACAGGACAGGGATGTTTCCAGGTGAGAGAGGAGACACCTCATGGGTAGACCCTCACGTGGGAGAGGTGGCTTGGCTTTGGCCCCAGTCATGGTGGGGCTGCTGACTCTCTCTTCCCAGAGCCTCTCCAGAAGGCCTTCAGCCAGTGTCCCAGGTGCTGCTCTCAGAGCACAGGCCCCAGCTCCAGCCCAGCTGTTGGAGCTAAAGTCTGGGGTTTTCCTCCTGGTCCCGGTATCCCCTAGGCTTTGGTCATTCTGGATCTACACAGCATCCCTGTGAGTGGGTCTGGTCAATGACTGTGCCATGGACCCTTTTGTTACAGTTGTATTGGGTGCTGAGTGACAAGCCTGAGCCAGGAGTACCAGTGGCACACTCCTTGGGTGTCAGCAACAGCTCTTTTGTCTCTTGAAGAGTGGGGTGCACCAAACCAGTGAGGCCTTCTGGAAAGTTCCAGCTTCACAGGCTCACTCTAGCAGCAAGTGACTTGCAGCCTTAGCTGCCACTGAATGATGCTGTGTTTCGGAAGTGTCAGAGCCGGGTGAGGACTCTGGCCAGCTCACACTTACTTGGTTCTGGTTTTGCAGACCATCTACAATGCCATCACTAACGGCACGCCCTGTGTGATAGTGGAGGGCTCCGGCCGAGTGGCTGATGTCATTGCCCAGGTGGCCACTCTGCCTGTCTCTGAGATCACCATCCCCCTGATACAGCAGAAGCTCAGTATCTTCTTCCAGGAGATGTTTGAGACTTTCACCGAAAACAGGATCGTGGAATGGACCAAAAAGGTGAGACACATTGGTTTACGGTCACCAGGCCGACTACCAGACAGACCAGGACTCCGGGGCTCTGAAATGGGTCAGAGTGGGTGCACAATTGAATTTGCAGATGGTGGGGAGCTCTGGGACCCAGGACAGGCAGGGCCTCCTAGTTGGGCACTGGGAGGTTGAAGCGTATGACAGACAGAATGCTAAAGGAGAGCTGAGGTTTGAACTCGATTTACAGAATGCCAGGGCTGGGCTGGGACATCTCAGAGCTTGAGAGTGTTGTTCTGGGACCCAGAACATGCTGGACTGGAGGGGTGCGGTGTTTGGGGAGGGGGTCAGGAAGCACCTCAGAGCACAGGAGGGGTCTTGGCTGGGATGCTGGCAGCAGAGCTTACCGGCTACAGCAGTGAATGGCAGGATGTGATCCAGCCTTGTCTCCACATGAGAACTCTAATGGAGCAGCCTCAGAAGGGCCCAGCACCCTAGTCTTGCAGCTGGGTTTTGGGGTGGTGCCTTGATGAGCTCTGCAAAGTGTGTAGTGAGTGTCTGCACCTTTGGTCCCGGCGCTCAGAGCTCACCCTCAGAGTTTTACACAGGGTGTGAGCATCCTGGGGTGAGTGTGAGCAGTGCTAGCTTTGGCTGAGCTGAATTTAGGAACACACTGGAGGGGCTTGGGCTGTGGCTGGACCACGGAGAACAAGGAGTTCTCTGACTGGGCAGCTCAGGGAAGCATGGAGACCTCATTTTAAATTTGCCAGGGACTCAGAGTGCCCCTGTTTAGTGTGGATGCTCTGTGAGATTATCTGGCAGGGAAACAACCTAAGTTGTAGTGAACTCCTCATCCTCTCCCTCTCTCCTTCCTCCCTCCCTCCAAAAGGCCTTTGATTTCTTATCCGGTGTGCTGTAAGCTGTTGGGCAGGCTAGGAGTCTTTTCTCAGCAACATTATAAATTATTCAGGCAATTCAGAGAACTGAATTTAATCTCTCTTTGCCAAAAGTATTTTTGTTACATTTATTTTGTGTGTGTGTGTGTGTGTGTGTGTGTGTGTGTGTGTATACTCATGCTCACATGCTGGTGCCTCAATGCACACATCATGGAGGTTAGAGGACATTTTGTGCGAGTCAGTTCTTTTTTCTACGATATGGGTCCTAGGAGATTGAAGTCAAGTCATCAGGCTTGGTGGCAAATGCCCTTTCTAGCTGAGCCTGCATAGACTGGGTGCTTCCTTGTTGGGACCCCAATCCCTTTTGTCCTTTGAGGAGGCAGAATACCTTAACCCCGAATCTCACTGACAACCATTTGCTGCAGATCCAAGACATCGTCCGGAGGCGGCAGCTGCTTACGATCTTCCGGGAAGGGAAGGATGGGCAGCAGGATGTGGATGTGGCCATTCTGCAAGCTTTACTGAAAGGTGAGGCTATGAGCAGGGGGAAAAAGAAGGGAGAAACCAGGACGTGTGCTCATGATGAACGACAGCATCTCAGTCAGATGCTGGCCAGAGGGAAGCTGTGTCGGGGCCTCTGTACACCCACCCCTGTCATCTAAGAAACACAGCCAATTCCCAGTAGGGTGAACTCAGAGGAACCCATACCAATCCCATTACAGTCATGCTTTTCGAAGACCATGAATCTTGAGAACAGCAAGGAGAGGTGGCTTATCCCAGACAGGGGAGTCTCAGTAAGATAACGCGTAGATTTCTAATTAGAGAGTAGAAGGCAGAGGGCTGTAAAGTGGGGGGGAAATTAAGGTAGTCTCAGATAAGTAAAAGCGTAGGGAATTTGTAACCACTAGACCCAAGTTACAAGAAATGCTCGAGGGAGCCAGTAGGGTGAATTGAAAAAACACTAGCCTATTGACTCGGTGCCGTATGAAGGAATAAAAATCTCAAACAGGCAAATGCATGGGCAGTTGTGAACACTTGTATCACTGTAACTGTGGTTTATAACTGCAGTGCTTGTTTTCTTCATTACATAAGAGGTTAAGACAGTAACAATTACTAGTCTGAAAGCTAGTACTCTAAGCCAGCTTTCCTGGCTCATGAGTGCAATCCCAGAACTTCAGAGCCTGAGGCAAGAGATTGACTGCCAAGTTCAAGGCCAGGCTGGTCTGTCTCCTATGTTCAGGATTAACTTGGAGAGCCTGCAAGATAGCTTGCAAAACATCCCTACAGCAAACTCCACTTACAAGAGGGATTTACAGTGGATAAGTGTAGAAAAAGAGGTGGAGCCGCGGGTGCCGGGGCTGGAGATGGGGCTGAGGAGGGGCCAGGGAAGGCTCCGGGAAGGGGGTCTGTGTGACACTATTTCTGCAAACATCTGCTCACCCCGGATAGGGAACCGATGACAGATCAAAGCGGCACCACCACCAAACTCCAACCTGGCGAGCCAGTGAGTTTATTGATGTTGCTTAGAAGAGCGTGGGCGAGAAGTTACCTATAGGAGCATGGATGACACAAAGGCAGGGCCATGTCACTGAAAGCTCGCTCTGGCATGGGTGAGGACTCAGGAGAAGCTGCATCCCTGGAGCTCTCTGTACCACCTGCAGGCAGCTGCATGGTGGGAGGGCATCCTTGTCCCAGTGCTCCTCACTGTTTCGATAACCCTGGGGAGTCTTGGGCCTTGCGAATCTGGCGAGTTTCAGGGACTTCCTGAGTCTTACGGAGTTTCCCTCCAGGAAGAAAGGTTTCCGCTGAAGGAAACTGCTACATAACGGGGGATGGAGACCAGCCTGGACATGATGCAGAGTTTCAGTGTATTTTTCCTGATGTATTTCCTGTGGCATGGGGCATGTTTCATGGCCTCTGTTGTCATTTTCTCTGCTCCTTGGTGAAGTGGCTTTTGACCATTCTTATCTGGCTGTTTGTCTGGCTGTTTCTGGGCTGTAAGCATCCCTAGTTCATTCTGATGTCCTCTGTCAGACATGTGAAGTGGCAAGTCTGCCCTTGGTTCGTGGTTGCGGCAACATTTTGTTAAGGTGGCTTTGAAGAGCAGAGGGATCGCCCTTCGTGGTTTGTCAGCGTTCCCTTTGTGGTTTGTGTTTTTCATGTCCTGGCTCAGAACTCTGCCTGTCCCAAGGTTGCAAATTGTCACTGACGTCACTTTACACACCCGGCCTGCCTCTTCAGCAGGACCCCACTGTGTGGTGTGAGGGAGAGGCCAAAGTTGTTTTGTTTTTGTTCTTCTCTGAGTAGAAACCATGTGCAGTCTTTGGGACCCGGGTTCTGATCTCCAACACATGTGTCACAGGCACATGCACACACACACACACACACACACACACACACACACACACACACACACAGTTAAAGCAGAGGGTGAGCTTAATAATGTTTGGCTGATATGCGTTCCTGGGAATCTGGGTGGTATGGCTGCTGCAGATGAAGAGTTAGAATAGAGAAAAAGGTGGTGTGTGTGTGTGTGTGTGTGTGTGTGTGTGTGTGTGTGTGTGGTCTTTTGGAATTCTGCTTTGCATGTTAATATAAATGAATGCTTTTGAGAACCCCTTTATCTTCTTTTACTGTGACTTTTTTCCTTATACTGTGGCCCACCTGTCACAGAGGGGCATGTCTGGGAGATGGTCCAGGGTGGCAAAATGGGGTAAACTAAAGAGATGACCAAAACCCTGAGATTCTCTGACTCTAACAACGGATGAAAAGTGCTTTACAAAGCGGGTGTCTCACGGAGGGTGTCTGCACTAAGCTCTGAGTTATCACTTTAAATCTTAATTAAGGGAACTAGAATTCCCCAGCCAACTCCTGGGCCCCACACCAAGCCTCACGGAGAGGCACCTGACACACACTGTCACCCACAGCCTCTCGAAGCCAAGACCACTTTGGTCATGAGAACTGGGACCATCAGCTGAAGCTGGCCGTGGCATGGAACCGTGTGGACATTGCTCGAAGTGAGATCTTCACTGATGAATGGCAGTGGAAGGTAAGGGGTCTGTGTAAGTGTGTAAGTGTGTGTGTGTGTGTGTGTGTGTGTGTGTGTGTGTGTGTGTGTGTCTGCAGGGCTCCAGGCCCACTTGGGGAATAGATGACCAGGGTGGATTCCATCCTTCAGGAGAGATATCCCAACAGCTCCTTCTAGGGTTCTGAGCTCAGAGTTCTAGGAGGTGCTGATTTAATGTGATGGTCACTGACCATTGTTCCCTCTTAGCCTTCAGATCTGCACCCCATGATGACAGCTGCCCTCATCTCCAACAAACCGGAGTTTGTGAGGCTCTTTCTGGAGAATGGGGTGCGGCTGAAGGAGTTTGTCACTTGGGACACTCTACTCTGCCTGTACGAGAACCTGGAGTCATCCTGCCTCTTCCACAGCAAGCTGCAGAAGGTGCTGGCTGAGGAGCATGAGCGCCTGGCCTGTGCACCTGCTGCACCCCGGCTGCACATGCACCACGTGGCCCAGGTGCTGCGTGAGCTCCTGGGGGACACCACACAGCTGCTGTACCCCCGGCCCCGGTACAGTGACCGGCCACGGCTCTCACTGCCCATGCCGCACATCAAGCTCAATGTGAGTATTGGTAACGGGGGGTGCTAGCCAAGTGGTTGCTGGTGTTGGGGTGTAGTGTCATGCTGGTGATGTGCAATGCCTGGCTCCTTGGTGGGTGACTACTGTCTTCTCAGCTGTGTTATGAAATTGCTAAGTGTGTATGTGTGTGTGTGTGTGTGTGTGTGTGTGTGTGTGCCTATAATTTCAGCTCTCAGGAGGTTGAGGTAGACGATGAAGAGTACGAGGCCAGCCTGGGCTACATAGTGAGACAGTCACCAAGAAAGGAAAAGGGAGAGAAAAGAAAGAGGGAGAGAAAACCAAAACAACTGACCAAACAAATAAATAACCCCAAAGCAATGGGCTCTGCACTCGGGCTGTGTGAAACCCTGCAGATCCAGGGCTTAGATAACAGCAACTCATTGTTTCACAGTCCTGGAGACTGAAGTCTGAGGACAGTGACAGGGCTGGTTGCTGCTGAGGCCCTCTCTCTGTCCTGTAGGTGGGGGCTCTTGCTGAGTCTTTACACGAGAAGGACAGTGGGAAAGAGAAGCCTCCCTCCAATAATCTCATTTTGTCTTAATTACCCCCAGAAATGTCTACACCAGTTACTTTTCTCCTCACTGAGACCAAATACCTGCCAGAAAACATCTTTTGGGAGGAAGGCCTTATTTTGACTCAGTTCCAGGGTGCATCTTTTTTCCTTTAATGTGGGTGGTGGGGATCCGAACTTAGGTCTTCAGGCTTGTGTGGCAAGCCCTTTCCTGCTGAGCCATTGGCTCAGCCCCCAGTGGATCATTTAACTAAGTTCCCAAGAGTGAAATGTGCCATCTCTCCGTGACTGCACAAGGCAGGCGACACACTGCTCACCACCTAAGGGGTCTGATGCTGGAGACTCTGTGGGACACTGACTTTCCCCGCCTACAGGTACAGGGAGTGAGTCTCCGGTCCCTCTATAAGCGATCAACAGACCATGTTACCTTCACCATCGACCCAGTCCGCGACCTTCTCATTTGGGCCATCATCCAGAACCGCCAGGAGCTGGCAGGCATCATCTGGGCTCAGGTACCCGGACCAGCTTAGTTGCAGACATGAGGATGTCTAGACTGGTGATCTGCATCAGGGGCTCACTTCCTGTAGCAAATAACAAACAGTTTATGGTTGTGTGGGGTAGTAAGATCTCTAACCTAGGGAGGCCTGGAGCACCCAGTGGTGGGGAATAAAAACTTTGGTGGGAAAATAATTCTTAAAAGAAAAAAGGAAGGGCCGAAGAAATGGCTCAGAGGTTAAGAGCACTGGCTGCTCTTCTAGAGGACCTGGGTTCAGTTCCCAGCAACCACATGGTGGCTCACAACCATCTGTAATGAGAGCTGGTGCTCTTCTGGTGTGCAGGCATACATGCAGGCAAAACACTATTCATAATAAATAAATAGATCTTAAAAAATAAAAATAAGGACTGACATTTAAAAAATGTAAGAAAGAGAAGGAAGGAAAGATAAAGGCCCTCTAAGCAAGCTGTTGTGGTTACTTCCAGGCCTGAGGATGTAGACAGTGTTGTTCTCTGCAACCTGCTCAGATCTTGCCAGCTCCTATTTGTTCATTATTCTTGTTAGAGTGATAAGCACATAGTACCCATGGGTCAGTACAAGAGGCCGCCATCTGAGGGCTTATGTGTTAATGTGGACGACTAGTTGTTTATATGGATAGCCCCTGCCCAAACTTCAAGTCCTAAGCATTTCTGTTCACTATCATAGGTTCTAGGTATAGGGTGGGTAAACCTAGTGGTCCCCCGGGTCCTCACAGTGCCCCTGTGTCCCAGAGCCAGGACTGTATTGCTGCAGCACTGGCCTGCAGCAAGATCCTGAAGGAGCTGTCCAAGGAGGAGGAAGACACAGACAGCTCGGAGGAGATGCTGGCGCTGGCGGATGAGTTTGAGCACAGAGCTATAGGTAAGCCCCCTGGGGCCGCCTGCACCGTCACCAGGGTCTCCATCTCTCTATGTCAGCTCCAATGCTGTTACCTAGAGTCCTTGCCCATGACCTAGATGTTTCAGGACAGTCCCTATGTGTTAGTCTTACCCTATGTCCTGCCTTTGCTGAAGCGGACCTTTGCGGCCGAAGGGCTGGCTCTCTGAACGTCCCAGACGCTATTTTCTTCTTCCTCCCTGCTCAGGCGTCTTCACTGAGTGCTACCGGAAGGATGAGGAGAGAGCTCAGAAGCTTCTTGTCCGGGTGTCAGAGGCCTGGGGGAAGGCCACCTGCCTGCAGCTGGCCCTAGAGGCCAAGGACATGAAATTCGTGTCTCATGGAGGCATCCAGGTGACTCCCCGAGGGCCCACTTCCAGAACCAGGTGCCCAGGGGGGCACAGCCCTGCCTCTGATGACGTGGCTGTGGCTGGCAGCGTGGCTCTTTGATGACTGGCATAGTGCCTAGTAGCTAGACATATGCTGATGGACAGGCACTTGCCTCCTGCTTTGGGGATGGGGAAGCTGGTACCCAGCAAAGGAAGTGCCTGGTAGGCATGGAGGCCAATGCTCAAATGTCAGGTGGCCCTCAGTGTGCTTTCCAAGAGCCTGTGTCATCTGGGGGCTCAGGAAGTACGGGGGGGGGGGGGACGACGACGACGACAGTGTGGCCTTCATGGAGCATTAGGGACTACGGAACATACTCCTTTATTACCTGGGTATCCTTGGAGCACAGCCTCATGCTGTTACCACACCCTTGGAACTCCATGTGTCCTGGGATGTGCAGAGCCTGGGGATACCCAGGGAGGAATCAAGCCCGGCCCCCATGGTGCCCAAAAGGGTCTGCTTATGACAGCCTGGGACTGCATGGCCCCAGGGCTTTGCAGAGACTGGGGGTTCCGAAGCTGGAGGAGGGATGGATGGCAGGCAGGGGGACAGTCAGAGCCCCATGTGATAAGTCCTGCTTATTCACTACTTATCATACACCATGGCCTGGCCCCCAACACCCCAAACCCTGATCGCTCTGCTGGCTGACCGCAGTGTGTCTGTGATGCTGGCCACCTGTGGTTAGGGGTTCAGAGAGCACAGTGATTAGGGGTGTGTGTGACTAACACTCATCCTTCGGTGGCTGGGAGCTTGGGTGGGGGTCAGGCTGCTAGGTGCCCACTGCCCTGAGACCACCCTGTCCACAGGCCTTCCTGACCAAGGTGTGGTGGGGCCAGCTCTGTGTGGACAACAGCCTGTGGCAGGTCATCCTGTGCATGCTGGCCTTTCCATTGCTCTTCACCGGCCTCATCTCCTTCAGGTGAGGGGGAGGGGTCTGGGCCCCCAGGACTTGCAGGAAGTAGAGGGGGGCACTGCCAGGCCTCAGTACCACCTCGGGTCCAACTCTTCCGTGCCCTGAATTTTCTGCTGGATACTGGAGGCTGGCGGTGCTGATGAGCCTGTCTCTTGGCCTCAGCTCCATGGCAACAGGGAGCATGGGGTGGATAGGGCACCCTTGGTGCTGCAGCCGGACTGGGTGGAGGGTTGAAGCCCAGGTCCGGCTGTGCTTCACTTGTGGTCGCCTCAGAGCACAAGGCCTCTTGCTAAGAGGTCATTTCTGTTTTTGCTAGATGTCATCTTTGGGCTCCCTGGCATCTCTGGGTTCTCGGGGGCAGATGCCAAACTCCGGGCCAGGTGGCCGGTGGCAAGCCCTCTCATAGCCATAGGCCACATGCTCTGTCGCCCTCTCATGCCCTGACGGTTAGGGATGTGTCTGAGGGGAAACAGAGGAGCAGATCAGGTGCTAACGCTGTATTAGTCCGCCCTGCTTTCTGGACTCCCACCCTGCACAGACCCAGGTGGACCAGACGTCAATCTCACATCCTTCCAGGGGTCAAGGACCTTGCCATGTGACCTGTATAGTGCCCCTGCCCTTCCCTGAGGGGAACAGAGCTCCACCTGTGTAGCAGCTGTGACAAGAGGCTGCCCGCCAGAGTGGCGTCCACGTGGGGACTTGGCCATGCCGTTAGTCTGACCTATACGACAGTAATGGCAGTTGGTCCCCACGTGTGGGGGCGCCAGAGGCCTGAGAACTCTGGCTACGAACTAATCCTAAGGGCATTGGAACCTAACCCAGGTTAGGCATACAGCCAGGCCTCGGCCCTGGATAGGAACTGTGGTGTTCCCAGCTCAGCAAAACGTACCGAGACTTGCTTCCCGGCCTTTTGGGCCTGTGCGAGGTTTGGGGTCTTGCTGGCCTGTCTATAACTGCTCCATGGCCTTGGGTACCAAGGGAGGTGTTCCTTTCCTAGTATGTTTGCCCCTTGAGTCCCATCTCTCACAGGGTAGGTAGGGATCCCGGAGACCGAAGTCCGTGACCATCACCTGATGTGTCCGCCGCAGGGAGAAGAGGCTGCAGGCCCTGTGCCGGCCGGCCCGCGTCCGCGCCTTCTTCAACGCGCCCGTGGTCATCTTCCATCTGAATATCCTGTCCTACTTTGCCTTCCTCTGCTTGTTCGCCTACGTGCTCATGGTGGATTTCCAGGCCTCACCGTCCTGGTGCGAGTACCTCATCTACCTGTGGCTCTTCTCCCTGGTGTGCGAGGAGACGCGGCAGGTGCTTACCGCTCCCACACCAAGTGTCTCTTCCCACCGAGCCTCACCCAGGCCCCTAGGAGCTGGGCGGGACCCCGGGAGGCAGGCGTCCACTCCTCCACCTGGGAGCCTTGCCGCCATGGCCCGGCTGCCTTGCCTGAAGCTAGGCTTCTGGACCTTTCCGAGGCAAAGCACTCATGACCGTCAGTTTCCAGCGCCCCCGGAAGTCGCGCTGGTTCTGTGTGGTCCAAGGTCTCCCACCTAATTCCATTCTGTGGCCACCTTTGAGTAGGTGTGTCTCTCGACATTGCCAAGTGTGGGGCCCTGTGTGATCATTTGCAAAAGACTCAGACCGATGGAGAGCCATGAACATGGTTATGGTTCATTCCAGAAAAGGGCGTAGAGTAAAACCTGCCCAACACAGAGGTACCCATCCATCCAAAGGCTGTTGACCCAGAGAATCCAGAGGTCCCTTCCCTGAGGCAGGGGCAGAACTTGGTTCTCCCTGCAAGGAGAAAGAATGTGTAATGATGTTCAGGGCCAGTGTCACCCAGGCAGCTTCTGCAAGCTGCAGGGTCCAGGGTCATACTGGGGTCAGTCACACAGACGTGGCTCTATCCTCCTGGCTGATCTGTCTCTAGTCCCCCTCTAGAGGTTGAACTAGTTCTGAGTGGCCTATATGACCGCCTGGACTAGCTCACACTCCTGATAAACAGGACACCACTGCAAGGCTGGATGTCACCTCCCAGGACGAGGGTCTGACCACTGAGCAGACCAACCCTCACTGTGTTAGTTTCCCGCTGCGTCCTTGAGGTACCAGCTTACATCGGATGGACACCCTGCCTGTTGGGAGACCCAAAGAAGAAAGAGGGGAGCCAAAGAAAGAACCATGGGGCTGGGGCATGATGACGCCAGAGCAATGCTGAGGTTTTGGGGCCTCCTCAGCCTCTGTAGCCGGACCCCCCATGGGGGTCAGAGCTTCTGTGTTTATCACCTCACCTGGCAGCCCAGGATAGAGAGCACGTGTGTCTCCTAGAATCTGCCCCTCAGGCCTAGGGAAAGGATATGCCTGGCCGTGACAGTTTGGGGGCCTGGTACCAGAAAAGCGTGAGAATTTCTACCAGGCAGACCGTGTGAGGATCCTGGGTGCTCTCCTCCAGGCCCCTCCTTCCCGGACTGTCTCAGGAAGCAGGTGTCATTCTAGACAGAGCAAAAATCCGTGTAGGAGGTGCTGGTGGGGAGAAAGGAGCTTCTCCAGAACACACACACGGATACACACACACACACACACACGGACACACACACACACACACACACACACGGACACACACACACGGACACGGACACACGGACACACACGGACACACACACACGGACACGGGGACACACGGACACGGGGACACACACACGCGGACACACACGGACACGAACACACACATGGACACGGACACACACATGGACACGGACACACACACAGACACGGACACATACATACACACACACACAGATACACACACACAGACACATGGACACACACGGACACACAGACACACAGACACATACATACATATACACACACACATACACGGACACACATACACACACGGACACACACGCACACACACGGACACGGACACACACACGGACACTAACATACACACACACGGACACAGACACACGGACACAGACACACACACACACACACACGGACACACACGGACACACACGGACACGGACACACACGGACACGGACACACACGCACACACACGGACACATACATACACGCACAGGTTCAATGGACCCCCTGGTTCATGAGAGACTGACTAGCAGTGGAGGATGGCAGGCACTTACCTCTGCTCACGCTGTTCCTGAACTTGTTGAGTGCAGAGGTCCACCCACCCTGTGTCCTGTTGGCCCCCACCACAGTCAAGCTCCGCCCACAAAGGGCTTTGTCAGTGTGACGCTGATGGCGATGTCGGCCTCCCCTAACTGCGGTCTCCTCAGTAGCTCTTCTACGATCCCGATGGGTGTGGCCTGAAGAAGATGGCGTCCCTGTACTTCAGTGACTTCTGGAACAAGCTGGACGTTGGTGCCATTCTGCTCTTCATAGTAGGACTGACCTGCCGGTAAGTGGCCAGGGTGCCCCTGCCTCCTTCCTGCGGGGCACCTGGACCCAGCCTGCCCTTGGCGCTGATGGAGAAATGGTGTTGGGGTATGTGACTGCTCTTTGCCCATCTTGGGTTGCTGTCACATGTAAGGGCCACCAGCCATTATTGTTCGTCTCAGCTTCTCAGACATACAGTGTCCTCTCTGCCCCTCCCTGCTGGGTTACATCCCACTTGTGACAGCTCGTGTATCTGAGAGGTGGTGGCCCTCTTCCTTCTTGAGGTAGGATGGATATGGCCAAGGCTCCTGGAATTGTTTCTGGGATGTCCTTGCCCCTGGGTTTCTGGACTCTACTGAAGCCAACTCAGTTCTCTGTGAATTTTTTTCCCTTGATGTCACCATTGCCTTGGACATATTTGGGCCCGGCTCCTCCAGAGCCCTGTACCTCCAAGAACCACCCCAGGGCAGGGAGAGGTTTCAGAAAACTCTGCCTTCTAGGGAACAGAGCCTGAGGTGGTACCTTGTCCACTTCCAGGCTCATCCCAGGGACGCTGTACCCCGGACGCATCATCCTATCTTTGGACTTCATCATGTTCTGCCTCCGCCTCATGCATATCTTTACTATCAGCAAGACGCTGGGGCCCAAGATAATCATCGTGAAGCGCATGGTGAGGGCACAACGGGCTTACCCGGGAGGGACTGGAGCCCACGGCTGCTGGGAGGGAGGCTGAGGGCTGTGCCCATCACGAAAGAGGCAGGATGGTACTAGAGATGACCGTTTGTCCTGTGTCTTGCCTCTGCCTCATCCTCAGAATCTCTGAATATCCCTCATCCTATTGTCTGGATGCCGCTTCTCCAGGCCGCCTTGCCTGTTTCTCATTCTGCAGCCCCAGCATGGACCCCATTGCTGCTCAGCTGCAAGTCCTTTCTTCTTGGGGGTCATCATTGTCCGACCCCATTCCACATCTCGGGGTATTCCTTATGAATACGTCGGTGTGCTCTGTGCGGTGGCGGGGAGGCCCTGGTTGCTCCTGGCATCCTGCATTCACGTCAGGGCGACAGCGGGAAGACGAGATCCAGGGTGGGAAGGGCAGCTCATTGCTTCACTCTCTGCAGATGAAGGACGTCTTCTTCTTCCTCTTTCTCCTGGCGGTGTGGGTGGTGTCCTTCGGAGTGGCCAAGCAGGCCATCCTCATCCACAACGAGAGCCGGGTGGACTGGATCTTCCGTGGGGTCGTCTACCATTCCTACCTGACCATCTTTGGGCAGATCCCAACCTACATCGACGGTAGGAGCCAGGTTGTGGGCATCTAAGGGGCCAGGGGGGTAGAGAGAGATGGAGTCGGGGAGCTCCCTAGGACTCCCTAAGAGTTCAAGGTTACAGGAGATGGGGTTCATTTCCAGCCAGGCTCTGTGGCTCTCTAAGGCCCAGGAAGGCCCAGGGCTCCACTGGGGTCTGCTTGTCCTGGATGCTGACAGCCCTCAACAGAGAGCGACGGGCACCTACCTGCATTTCCCAGTCGTGTGACAGCAGGAACTTTTTTTTTTTTTTTTGTTTTTCGAGACAGGGTTTCTCTGTGTAGCTTTGTGCCTTTCCTGGAGCTCACTTGGTAGCCCAGGCTGGCCTCGAACTCACAGAGATCCGCCTGGCTCTGCCTCCCAAGTGCTGGGATTAAAGGCGTGCGCCACCACCGCCCGGCAAGCAGGAACTTAAGATGTATGGGGCACAGCTGACCGTCCACAGCATCAGAAGCCACCCCCTTCCCCTCACCCCACTACAGTCAGACATGACTGCTTACTCTGTGGCAGAAAGACAGCTTTTCAGTGTGAGTGTGTGTATCTGTGCCTGTGCGTGAGCTTGTGTGTGCATGTACATGTGTGAGGGTGTGTATCTGAGTATGTATGAGAGTGCAGGTGTGTAAATGTGAGTGTGTGCACAGGTGTGTAAATGTGAGTGTGTGCACATGTGTGTAAGTGCATGTGTGTGCATGTGGACCACCTCAGGTGTCATTTCTTAGGAGTCACCCACCTTGTCTTTTGTTTGTTTGTTTTTACTTTTTCCTTTATTTTTATTTTATGTATATGAATTTGTGTTCACATATATCTGTGCACCATGTGTTTACACTGCCCAAGGAGGTCAGAAGAGGGTGTCAGATCCCCTAAGACTGGAGTTACAGACAGCTGTGAGCCTCCATGTGGTTGCTGGGAATTGAACCCAGGTCCTTTGGAAGAGCAGCCAGTGCTCTTAGCCACTGAGTCATCTTTTCAGTCCCTCATTTTTTGAGACAGGATCACTCATTGCTCTGGAACTTGCCTAGTAGGCTAAGCTAGCTGGGTGGAGTCCCAGGGATCCATCTGTCTCCTCCTTGGCACTGGTATTGGAAGCGTGACCCGTAACATCTGGCTTTTAACATGGGCCCTGGGGACTGAACTCAGTCATGCCGCAGTGCAAGCATTTTACTGATAGCTATTCCCCAGTCTCATGTGGTTTTTAAAACCAGCATCCTTCAGGTAGATTCCCCACATCAGCTACCTACAGAAGGTCCTCACATGCGTGGTGTCTTTCGGAAGCTAGCTTCAGACCCCGTCCCTGCAACAGCCACTGCCCTCCTCCCTCCCTGCATCCTACAAAGCCACCCATCTGCTGCTGTCCACACACATTCGCCCTCCCGGACATGTCGCACATGCTAGACCTAACGTGGCGTAGTCAGCTGTGTCTGTTTCTGTCACCCAGTGTCGTGTTTTCAGGGTTCACCGAGGGGTGTAGTGGTTATCAGCGCTTCATTCCATTTTATTGTATTTCTCTGCATGGATGAGGCACATTTTAATTATTCATAAGCTGTGGCCACTTGCATGCTTCCTAGGCTTTGGCTTCTGTGGCTGCTGCTGCTGCTGCGAACTTACGTGCATGCTGTTGTGCGGGTGTGTTTAACTCTGAGAAATGCCAAAGTGTTCCCACAGAGGCGACTCGTTCCAGTTTCTCCACGCTCACCTCACACTCGTTATGTCAGCAGTGTGTTCTTGTGGTTTTTGATTGGCGTTTCTCTTGTGGCTTCTGCTGAGTCTATCTTCATGTGCTTACTGGACCATTTGTACATCTTCTTAGCAGAAATCTCCATTTCTAGCTTTTGCTCATTCCCCCCTTCCATTATATTTTTATTATTGAGCTTTTAAGACTTTTATCATAGGACTAGTTTGCAATATTTTCTGTTATTACAGAGGTTATCTTTTTTTATTTATGAAAAGACACTTTCTTTGAAGCATAGAATTTTAATGAGGTGCGGTTTGATTTTTAAAATCGTTTGTGCCTCTATGTCACAGTGGAGAAAACATTGCCAAGCCCAAGGCTCAAATGGTTTATGTGTGTGTTTTTCTTGTAAAGGTTTATAGCTTTCGATCTTTCTTTCGGCCTCTGATTCATTTGCAAAAGCTAGCTTTCAGCCTCTCTCTATCCATGATTACTGCTCTCTTTCCCTGTACAGCCACGGATCTACTTTATCTATACACATTAGTATGTGAGAGAAGGGCCGTTCTTGTTTTTTTTTAAATTATTATTTTATATGTATTGGTGTTTGTTTGCACCATGTCTGTGTACCACGCCTGTGCTTAGTGTCCAGGGAGGCCAGAAGAAGGCATCAGATTCCCTGGAACTGGAGTTAGAGGTGGTTGTGACCCACTATGTGGGTGCTGGGAATTGAACCCAGAGCCTCTGGAAGAGCAGCCTAACCTCGGAGCCATCTCTTCAGCCCATTCCTTTTTTTTTTTAAAGACAGGGTCTCATTATATAGCCCTGGCTACCCTGGAGCTTTCGGTGAGTCCCTTGCCTCTGCCTCCCCAGGACTGGCACTGTAGCTGTTCACCACTGTGCTTGGCAAGGGTCGTTCTTTCTCACGTGGCTGTCTATTGTCCCAGCAGCATCAGTATGTCTCCCTGAGCTGTCCTGGCCCCTTATAAAAGTCACCCGATCCTTAATGAAAGCATTCACCTCGGGTCTCCCCTCTTTTTCTGCTGGTGTGTGCATCTGGCCTTGCCCAGCACCTTCCTGCCATGGCTGCTGTGGCTTGTAGTAAGTTCTGAACCTGGGCGTGGTGAGCCCTCTGGCTTTGCTCTTCAGTTTCCAAATTGTTTTGGGGTTTGAATTCCTTGGGTCTACATGAAGTTTGGGGCTTTGGGCTGGAAACAGGCTGTCTCTCTGACCGCTTGGTCCACTGGCTTACCTTAGCCATCCTTCAGTTTCCAATGGCCAGGTCTGGAGCCGTGAAGCTCATTCTGGGTACCGTCCTCCTTTTTGTGTTATTGTTATTTTTTTCTTTTAGTTCTATTATTTTCTTTCTTTCTTTCTTTTTATTTTTTAAAGATTTATTTATTTATTTAATGTATGCAGTGCCCTGTCTGCATGTACACCTGCACGCCAGCACCAGATCTCATTATGGATGGCGGTGAGCCACCATGTGGTTGCTGAGAATTGAACTCAGGACCTCTGGAAAAGCAGCCAGTGCTCTTATACGCTGAGCCATCTCTCCAGCCCCTAATTTATTTTATTTTTAGTGATGTGTATGTGTATGTCTGTGTGAGGGTATGTGTGCATGATAGCGGTGCCCACAGAGGTCAGAAGTGTCTGGTCCCCTGGAGTTGGAGTTACAACAGTGGAGAGCCACCTGAAGTGGGTGCTAGGAATTGAACTTGCATCCCCTGACAAAACAGTTATGTGCTCTCCTCTCTAGCCCCCAGTTATTTCTTTGAAGATCGTTTCCTTCTCATTGAATTTCTGAGGACCAAGACCCATCCACCGATATCTGTAGCCATGAGAAGAGCTTTGAGGGAGGGATGGCTGGGTCCTGGAGTGCAGAGTGCCAACCTGGGAGACAGCTCTGGCTCCAGATTCCCCCTGAATAGCCCACTTCCTGCTTGAGGATGCCCAAGTACAGACAGACCTCTTGTCGGTTTGGACTCTAGCCAGACACCCAGTCCTTAACTCCTGGGATGCAGGTGTCTAAGCCTATGGGGACTGTCAGTGCCCCAGTGGCCAGGGTCCCTGGCGGCCAGTTCCTGGTGACCGACTGCATGTATTTTGTCCCCTCCCACTCCCCACAGGTGTGAATTTCAGCATGGACCAGTGCAGCCCCAATGGCACAGACCCCTACAAGCCCAAGTGTCCCGAGAGCGACTGGACAGGGCAGACGCCCGCCTTCCCTCAGTGGTTGACGGTCACCCTGCTCTGCCTCTACCTGCTCTTTGCCAACATCCTGCTGCTCAACCTGCTCATCGCCATGTTCAAGTGAGTGTGGGCGCACCTGTGCACACTACAAGTACAGAACTTACTACAGCCCCAGGCCTCTCTGGGGCTGGCGTGTGCACAGGCAGGCGAGTGTGTGGGGAGCTCCTGTGGAGCCAGCACAGAACCCGGTCTGTGTCACTGTTCCCAGGGGCCCAGTACCCCCTGTCCACTGACTTCAGGGTCCTAAGACCCACTCCTACGCTGAAAGGGAACAGCTCGGCCATGGGAGGCCCAGCCTGCCCGCAGTGAAATCCCTGAGCCCTTGGCCCTCTTGTCTCTACAGCCAGGTTCCTGGTGGCCGTGACCTTTGGAAGACCCTCCATTATGGTGTGCACAATATATTCTTTTCTCACCAGCTGATTTCGGAGGGGTGCACCTTCTGTTTTAGAGTATTCTAAACATTGAGAACTGCATGTGCTAGTTAGATCTGAGATCAGGGCAGGGGGTGTGGGTAGGATTTGGGTAGACTCTGTCCCTCAGGCAGGAAAAGCTATCTGATAAAGTACCTGAAGTACCCGAGACACCATCCTCTGCTTCTTCAAATTACTAGATACACAGAGAAGCTCTGCGGTGTCCATTGCCCATGCCTAGCCCCTCACAGACGCCATCTTTATTTATTCAGGAGTATAAATCTAAAATCCTTGTGATTTCCTGTCCTCACCCGTTCCCAGAAGCTGGCTGCCTCTTGGCATCTGGCTTACTTCCCGTTCACCTGCTCCGGCTGTGCCAGGCACTTGACCCCAGAATGTTGTGTCCCACAAACATTCTGATACCTATACCTCTGCCTCCTGCCAGCTACACATTCCAGGAAGTGCAGGAACACACAGACCAGATCTGGAAGTTCCAGCGCCATGACCTGATTGAGGAGTACCATGGCCGGCCGCCGGCACCTCCCCCCTTCATCCTCCTCAGCCACCTGCAGCTCTTGATCAAGAGAATTGTCCTGAAGATCCCTGCCAAGCGGCACAAACAGCTCAGTGGGTCCCCCCTGCCCCCCAACACTGCCCCTGCCCCCCAACACTGTACAGTCCCACCGTCCTGGGTGCAGATGCGAGTGTGGGCTTCCTTCCAGAGCCCTGGGCCATCATTAAGCATGCTGACTTTTCATGCTGCTGGGCTTTCCCTGCACCTGGCATGAGCCAGTAGCTCCCTGGGCCTGGATATGGAGTGATGCACCCTTCCCATGGGGCCCTAGGCAGGTCATCAGATCTTTGCTAACCCCATCCTGCCTACAGAGAACAAACTGGAGAAGAATGAGGAGGCAGCCCTCCTGTCCTGGGAGCTCTACCTGAAGGAGAACTACCTACAGAACCAGCAGTACCAGCTCAAACAGCGGCCAGAACAGAGGATCCGGGACATCAGTGAGAAGTACAGAGGCTAGGAGCCCTGGGGGTGCATCCTTAAAGCCATGTCCTGCAGACTCAAAGTGCAGTCCCATGGGGCAGGACCATGCTCAGCTTGTGGGAGAGGAAAGTGGGTGTCATTGTGCCCAGACAAGCAAACAGGGCACCGGATTGTGATGATGATGGCAGTGATGGTGACCATGAAGGTGATGGTGATAATGGTGATGATGTTGATGTGGCATGATGGCAATAGTGACAATGATGTTAGTGCTGGAGGTGATGGCGATGCTGGTGATGACGCTGGTTTTGGTGTTGTGAGTGCTGGAGATGATGGTAACTATAGTGATGATGCTGGTGATGGTGATGATGATGGAGATGAAGGTGTGGAGAGTGCTGAGATGATGGTGGCTAGAGTGATGATGATGATGATGATGATGATGATGATGATGATGATGCTGGAGATGAAGGTGTGGAGAGTGCTGGAGATGATGGGGACTATAGTGATGATGATGATGATGCTGGAGATGAAGGTATGGAGAGTGCTGGAGATGATGGCGACCAGAGTGATGAAGCTGGTGATGGTGATGATAATGCTGGAGATGATGGTGACTAGAGTGATGATGATGATGATGATGATGATGATGATGATGGAGATAAAGGTGTGGAGAGTGCTGGAGATGATGGGGACTATAGTGATGATGATGATGATGATGGAGATGAAGGTGTGGAGAGTGCTGGAGATGATGGGGACTAGAGTGATGATGATGATGATGATGATGATGGAGATGAAGGTGTGGAGAGTGCTGGAGATGATGGGGACTAGAGTGATGATGCTGGTGATGGTGATGATAATGCTGGAGATGATGGGGACTAGAGTGATGATGCTAGAGAGAATGGGTGTTGAGAGTGACAGTGCGGCTCCCAATAGTGCTGGTCGTTATGGTGATGCCGATGGCAACATCAACGGACCTCAGTGAACTAGCTGATGATCAAAGTCCCTTGTGCCTATCGTGATGGGTGAGCTAGACAAAGAGGTACCATTTGCTTGAGTACAATGGCGTCAAGTTGTCCTTGGAATGCCCCCTACTTAGAGCCGTTGCCTACTCAGGGCCTTTCCTGCTTCCCCACTCCCCGTCCGCACCTCTGAACAATTACGAAGGCTGGCAGGTTGACAGGTTTGCTGGTGTGTTGATTGACGGCTTTGTGAGTGCATTGTTTGGTGAGTCTGTCTCAGGTTCATTTGTGGTTTATTGGTGGATTTGGAGATAGGCTTATTGGTTGGTGAATGTATCAACTGATTGCTTGGGGGTGGTACTAGGTACTTTTTGGTAGCTGTGATAAAATACTACGACCAAGGCAACTTGCAGAAGAGTTTATTTTGGCTTACAGGCCCAGAGGGTTAGAATCCACAACAGTGGCAACAGCATGGTGGCAGGTGGCAGGCATTTCAGCAGGAGCAGGAAGCTGAGAGCTCACCTCATTCTTGAACTGGAAGCCAAAAGCAGGGAGAGCAAATCTCAAAACCCATTGGTGACATACTTCCTCTAGCAAGAATAACCTAAACCTTCCCAAACAGGGCCATCGACTGGGACCAAGTGTTCGAATAAACAAGACTGTGGTGGGGGGCATTTCTCATTCAAGCCACCACAGTGGGCTGGGGTAGTATCCAGCTGTCCCTCCACGAGCTACTTGAGAGCAGGGACAGAATCTTACAGTACTTGACCCCCAGAGAAAGCCCAGAGTCAGGCAGAAACTCAGTGAATGCTGTGTGGCTCTTAAGCTATGGGCCCTGGCCTGGCTAGCCTGTGGCACTCTGGGCTGCGTTCTTTGCTGATACCACACTCTCATGATCTTGAAGTTGGGTCAGTAGAGTCAGCATGAGGGTTCTGATGGTGTAGTGTCAAAGTCATGCTGTGGACTGAACATGTGACCTGCTTCTCTACCCTAACCTTTCTTCTTCTTCTTCTTCTTCTTCTTCTTCTTCTTCTTCTTCTTCTTCTTCTTCTTCTTCTTCTTCTTCTTCTTCTTCTTCTTCTTCTCCTCCTCCTCCTCCTCCTCCTCCTCCTCCTCCTCCTCCTCCTCCTCCTTCTCCTCCTCCTCCTCCTCCTCCTCCTCCTCTTCATCCTCCTCCTCCTCCTCTTGATCCTCCTCCTCCTCCTTGTTTTTTTTTTTTTTTTTTTTTTGAGACAGGGTTTCTCTTATGTAGCTTTGGAGCCTTTCCTGGAACTCACTCTGTAGCCCAGGCTGGCCTCGAACTCACAGAGATCTGCCTGCCTCTGCCTCCCGAGTGCTGGGATTAAAGGCGTGTACCACCACTGCCTGGGCTTACCCTAGCCTTTCTTACAAAGAGATGCTGGTTGCTCCACCTTTGCACTGAGGAGGCAAAGACTCAGGAAAGGGACAGAAGTGGAGTAGTACAGTGTCCGCCACTGGTGAACACTATAGCCTGGATTTGGGGGCCTGTCCTGGCAATTTTGTGCTCTCCTGCCTCAAGAAACTAGGCTGACCCTGAAGAAGTCAGTCACATGAGCCCACTCAGCCTTCACCCCAGATTTCTCTCCTTGTAGGAGGCTCAGAATGGACCTGATGTCCAGTTTCCATCTTGGGGCCTGGAGGAAGCTGGGCTTCTCCAGTTATTTCCTGAGGTTGAAAAGGATTATTAAAATAGCAAATTTCCAAGATTATTCCTACAGACATTCTAGGGGGAACAGTAGCTAGTGTGCTAAGACATAACATTTCAGAAATCTCTGGCCCGTTGTCTAGAAACTGTTAACATACTCAGTAGTGCTGCAAAGCATAGAGCGACCGGGAAATGATGAGCAGTCCCTCAGACCTGGTGAGGACCCTGGCTTGGCCACTTTCTCTCTGGGGGTGCAGTGAGGGATCTGAGGCCCAGGGAGGCACCTTGGTGTGTGGTGTGCCAGGGCTTATGGCACTGTGGCTGGGCGAAGTTGATCCCAGATACTCACCCACAGAGTATGGCTGGAGGTTTGGGGGTTTCTGCTGATCTAGATGGTTCCCGTGTGTCACTGTGACTGAATCATGGGGGTCCAAACATGCTGTAAATATCACCCTCACATGTTCACAAAGTTGTCTTGGAAAAAAAAAGGCAGGGGCACCAGAGTGTCATTTGTGGAGTGAAGCAATGCCATGCATGGGGAAGTAGACGCCAGCACACTCAGTGTGGTCCTTAGCTTCCCTTTCCCGAATGACTGTTCAAATTGGGTCACATCCCCAGAAACACCGATCAGATGTTACAGTGTGGCTCATTTTATTATAAGAGGATGCTGCTAGCAGTCGGCACTTCAAGTGGGAGGAAATAAAGGACTCCCTGGGCAGGCCTTGACTGGATGGTAGTTTAAAAACAGCTGGCCACAGTGGGGGAGTGGGCGGGGCTTCTGGTTCAAACTAAACATTTCCCAACAGCCCCAGTGCCCCACCGGCACTCAGCATCACCACAAGCTTTGTGGTCTGAGACAGCATTCAGAGCTCATGGCCCAGCACCAGGGGGCAAATCTGTGCAAGTGGGTGACTGTGAATGCAGTCACCTCTCCCAGCTGACATCTCTGAAAGCCCATTGAGCTGTCCACCTGAGCCTGGGCTGCCCTTCTGCTGGGGCAGCTTTATTTTAAGGTAGAGATGCATGTTGTAGAGACTTTCAAATCACAGACAGTATTGAAGTGAGAGTCAGCGGGATGCTACGCTTGAGCTATTGGGTTTGCTGGGGCTGTCTGCGATTTGTATCGTATTTTTATATAATTGGCAGGGTCCCTAAAGCCTGTCTATTTATCCTCTATCAGAGTGGACACCATGGTGGATCTGCTGGACATGGACCGTGTGAAGAGGTCGGGCTCCATGGAGCAGAGGCTGGTCTCCCTGGAGGAACAGGTAGGTTGGCAGTCGGGACCTGGTGGGGCATTTTGTTGTGTGGTGATGCTGAGACCAAGAACTTTGGGGAAAGATGCAGAAATGGAGGTCTGAGAGAGAGAGAGGGGAAAGGAGAGAGTGAGCGAGCAAGCGAGTGAGTGATTGAGAGAGAGAGAGAGAGAGAGAGACAGACAGACAGACAGACACACACACACACACACGCACGCACGCACGCACGCACGCACGCATGCGCACATACACACACACACACACACACACACACACACACACTCAGAGAATTATCCATTGGAAGGAGCACCTTCTTTATTCCCTATTAAATTCTACCCAAGCGTTTTGCCCTGGGCCCCCTGCAGGTTTGAACAGTGAGGCACCCACATCAGTACACAGTCCTGGCAATCCCAGCATCCACATGGCTGCCTTCTCTATTCAAGGCCACCTCTGAGACACTAATGTCTTGGGACTATGTCTTAAATTTCACCGAGGCCAGAGGGCCAACCTCAAGTTCTCCTTTGAGGCGACATGGCCCAACAGGGTGCCTGGGTCCCTTGGGGAGTGAGGCCAGTCCTCTAGGTCATAAGCCACATGTAATGTGGACCACAGATGTCAATCTGGTCTTTCTTGGGATATGCCATCCAGGTAGCTCAGACGGCCAGAGCTTTGCACTGGATCGTGACAACCCTGAAGGACAGTGGCTTTGGCTCAGAGGCAGGTGTGCTGACCCTGGGTGAGTAGATGGTCTCTTAGTAACTTTCACCAATAGTCTGTGTGGTTTTGAGTCTGGGGGATGGGTTAGCAAGAGAGGCAGTTATAGGGATTTTGGCTGTAGTTATCTCGATGCCCTATGGGGCCAGCTCTCACCTCTGCCTATGAGCTGAGCAGGTCTCTCCTGGCTTTAGCAGTTACTGGATTCCTGGGGGCAGTACGCCATGCCTCCTTGACCTCCTTCCACACAGCTTGCTGCAGAGTTGGGGGCAGGGAATAGTTCTAGGTGACTGAGACTGTCATGTTAACCGAGGCATAGAAAGCAAAGTCTGTTTCCCTAAATGTGCAGCTAGTCAGAAAATAGACGTGAATGGGTCTTCCTTAGGTGTGACTGGCCCGTAGGAAGCAAACTTGCCCCCATTAATTGGACAGACCCTGTCACAGCCTGTGATGTTAGCTCACTGCTGAGACATTTAAGCGTGGCTTCAGTGGCAGGTGTCTGCTAGGCAATGCCGACCTAGCTTTTTGTCCTTCTGTGGCTGAGATTCCTGGGATGGGAAGCGGGGTCTCAGGGCTGGTGCTCAAACATGTGTCTGTTTCCAGCATCCCAAAGGACCTTCGATGAGCCAGATGCTGAACTGAACATCAGGAGGAAAGCGGAGGAGCCAGGAGATGGTTACCATGTGAACGCCCGGCACCTCCTCTACCCCAATGCCCGCATCATGCGCTTCCCTGTGCCCAATGAGAAGGTGCCCTGGGAGGTGAGTATAACTCTCTTAGGTGAACCAATGCAGGAGGGGCTTGGCTCTGGAGGAGGAGAAGAGGTGCCCCCCCCCCGCCGTGTTCATAGTGGCCTCTACCCATTACAGCCTCTCTGGTCATCTGAGCATTCGGCAGAGGAGGAAACTAAGCAAGGCATGCAGAGATTAAATCACATGAGCCTTACTACCAAAATGTGGAAGGGCCTGGTGAGGCGATCTGGCCTCACAGAGTCATGGCCCAGGGCTGCTTCTGTAGCTCCTCACATGCTCCGGCCTCATCCTATCCATCTTGTTCTTGACTCTTTGGTTCCCAGTGAACAACTACCACCACCCCCTTTGAGTGACAGGCATAAAAGAGAAACCTATACACAGAGACAGGGATAATGGCAACTACTTGCCATTCCAGCCTCCAGGGTTTTCTCTCAGTTCATCTGCAACATTCTAGACTGGAGCTCCCTCCTTACTTTCTCTGCTGTATGGAATTCTTTTTATCTCCAGGGGCCCATGTACCCTCTGTCCCATCCCTGGAAGGGTTCACACCATCCATAGCAATGCTTGGGCTGGTCCCATTGGAGTGTTCATCTGGAATTCTTCTCAGCTCTCCCAGGGCCGAGAGATGCCCATGCACACTTGGATGTTTGGTCTTGGTTGGGTAGTGGCCTTGGCTGTAGCTGCTCTTGGGCCCATTTGTACTACCCCCCCACCCCACCCCCACTCCCACCCCCCGCCTTGCTTGCCTGGAAGTCAAGCAAAACTCTGAGGAAGCTCATGTGCTTTGTTGTAGGCGGAGTTTCTGATCTACGACCCCCCATTTTACACAGCTGAGAAGAAAGACGTGGCCCTCACAGATCCTGTGGGAGAGTGAGTGGCCCTTTCTCCAGAGAGACCCCAGAATTCACCTGGGGTAGGCCCGGGCAGGCTCTGCTTCATCCGCCCCAGAGACCCAAGGGCACAACTCATCCTGACAACGGACATGACCTGCGGCCAAAGGCCCCTCTCTAAGGAAAGGCCCGTGGTCACAGAATTGGGGTTACTAGTAGAGGCTGAGCCCCCCTGTCCCTCTGTGTCTCTGCTCTGCCATAACCCCCCTCTTATTGGGACACGTCCTCTGTCTTGCCCCCAGCATGGCAGAACCTCTGTCGAAGATCAGTTACAATGTTGTGGATGGGCCAACGGACCGTCGTAGCTTCCATGGAGCCTATGTGGTCGAGAATGGGCTCCCTTTGTGAGTATGCCCAGCCTTAGCCGGCGTTAGTAAGCTGGCCTGTGGGGTGAATTCACCGCTGAGCGAGCTGGCATTTCTTTCTGGTAAAAGAAAACAAGAGAAAAAGAAACTCAACTTGTGCCATTTCCTCAGAGGCCGCTCAAGCTACAAAGCCTTTCTTTGTATCTTTCCCAAGAAGGCACCTGTATCACCCTAGCAGGGTCCCAGGTGCGTGGGTCTATTGGTACCTGGGGACTTTGACTCATGGTTGGTAAGGTGGGGACCACAGTCAGGTGCGAGGAGAGCATTCTGCTGCTGGAGTGCGTGGCTGGGGGGGCCCACATTAGGGATGGTAACCCTGCCCAGCATCTATGATGGACCGACCACTTATATGAAGACAGTAAGAGACCCATAAACACCACTGTGCTTCCAGATGGGATGTGGCCAGCAGGGGGAGCAGTGGAGCGGAGGACGCTGCGAGGGGGGGGGCTGAGGGAAGTGGGAGGTGGGAGGCAGGCAGTTTGGGGGGAATACAGAGAGTGGATTATTGTCCCTAGAGCCAGAGGTTGGAGCAGCAGGGGAGAGGCAGCATGAAACAGACCAGGGCTCTAGCCGCGGTGTTCTCATGATGGGTCCGTGATGGATGGGGCGAAGGATGCTTGGGAAGGAATGTCAGTTGTGGGACGAGTGACCGCCATGCTGGGATGACGGGTGAATGCCTGCTGTCATGACAGCTGTGTAGAAACAGACGAGCAGGAGGGACCTGACAGGGCTCAGGGTGCTCCTGCGTGTTTGTGCACATGTAGACAGAGGGGTTGGGTCTCCTCGATCATTCTCCAACTTACTTTTTGGAGGCAGGGTCTCTCAATGAGACCGGAGCTCCGCAGTTGGTTAAACTGGCTGGTCAGCGATCCTCCTGTCTCTGCCACCCCTGGGAGGACAGGTGTGTTCTTCCACACTCACCTTTTTTTACGTGAGTTCCGAAGATTTGAACTTAGGTCCTCCTGCTTGCTTGGCCAACACGTTTCCTAATGAGTCATCTCCCAACCCCAATAATTTTTATACAATAACATACTTATGTAGTTAGGACTCAAACTGGTTTTTTTAAATTATATTTTCCTGGATATAGTTTCCAGGAAATCATTGGCTATGTCTGTTTTATGTCACTTATAATAGAATACTGAGGAGTAAGTAGGTTATGAAAAAAAAAAAAGGCTGATTTTGGCTCATGGTTCTGGCCCGAGGTCAAGGGCTTGCATCCAATGATGCCTTCTTGCTGATGGAGGCAGAGGAGGTGCAGGATGTCACACGGCTAGGATTGTCTGTGTGAGCAATCACTTCCTGAAGGCCCCACCTGACCCCAGCGCCCCACGTATCTAACGCTAGGGTGGATCTGACGTGAGCTTTGGTGGGGACAAGTGCGGATGAGCAGGATATGATGCATCATCCTCTTCTCTTCTACACAGTAGTGGTTGGAGTGAGTGTTCCCCACTTGAGGCGCACTGCTGAAGTGTGGGGGAGCAGGGCTCGTCTAAGGCAGAGGAGGTGCTGGGTCAGTCAGCTTTCCATCATTACAAAACACCTAGGACAACTAGCTAAGAAATAAAGAAATGCCACGGTGGCCTCAGTTTGAAAGCCTTTAGTACAGATCCAAGGTGGCCCTGGTGGCCCTGTGGGGAGGGAACCCCGTCATGGCAGGGCATGTGGGGTGGAGAGTGCTGCTCACCTCAGGGCGGGGAAACAAAGGAGAAGAAAAGGAAGCTGGGGTTCCCTTGTCACCTTAAAGGGCATCCCAGTGACCGAAAGCCTCCCGCCAGGCCTCACCTCCAAAGGGCTCCACCTCCCAATAGCTCCAAGCCAGTACCAACCCATTGGGTGGAGTGGGAACACCAGGACCTCAACTGAGCAGTTAGAGATGGGCGAGAGAAGAGAGGGAGGGTGTCAGGGGCATTAGGAGCTGCCAAAGGAAGCAGAGCCCGTCCACAGGTGGCAGATGTGGAGTGGGGGGCTGGGAGGGTCATATGTGGAGGAGGCTGCCCACGTCCTTTGGCGGTACAGGGGTGTGTCTCTCTCTGTTTTGTGTTGAAGTCATAAGGCCCACCATTTTTTTTTAAAGATTTATTTATTTATTATATATACTGCCTGCATAAGTGTTCTGCCTGCATGTATGCCTAAACACCAGAAGAGGGCACCAGATCTCATTACAGATGGTTATGAGCCACCATATAGTTGCTGGGAATTGAACTCAGGACCTCCAGAAGAGCAGTCAGTGCTCTTAACCTCTGAGCCATCTCTCCAGCCCACCCACCAATTCTTAGACCTGATTTGGAAAGGGGTCTGGTGGGATGAGAGGAGGGGAGAGATCCTGGCACAGTGAGAAGCTCCTGTTCTGCCTGTAATTAGCACTGCGTACTCCAGGAGTGCAGTGAGTCCTTGAATCCACAGACTGGTCCCTTCAGCCTGGCTTCAAGTGTAGTTACCCATTTGTGACCACAAGCACCAGAGATAGGTCTCTGGGTGTTTAACCCTCTCTGTGAAGGAGGGCTGGCTGGGGTGGTTGCACACTGACCAGAAAGCCTGGCTTCACTCTGTGGAGATCTCAGAGGGGCCAGGACAGGTTGGCAGGAGCTGGCACACGATCCCTGTTATGCCCATTGTGACTTGGCCCCCCACCTGCCCATGTCCCTGCTCAGTTTTCCCCCTAGGGCTGTCCTAATCTCTCTATCAAGTATAAAGGCTAAGCGAATCCTTTCTAACCTAGGAACCCCATGGGCCGTACGGGGTTGCGTGGACGAGGGAGCCTCAGCTGGTTTGGACCCAACCACACACTGCAGCCGGTGGTTACTCGGTGAGTCCCGTGTCTGGCTGGCATCAGCACCTGAGTTCCAAAGACCCCACCCCCCACCCCCACGTGTTCTGAGAACCTAGAGAATGGCCTTGGTACTCGATACTTTGTGGAAGTCTGTGTGGAAGAACACAGACACATGCCCTGTGCCCCACCCTCTTTGAGAAAGCCTAGCCTACCACCCCTTTTCCCCTGAAGGCTGCTGAAGTTTCTTAGGGTGCCTCCTTAGCCCTGATAGAGGGCTGATTAAAAAACTATCTAGAGCTTCTACTAAAGAGAAAAAGTTACGGAAATTACAAAAAGCAAAACAAAACCAAACCCACCCACAATCCCGCTGAAATGTTAAGATCTGGGAGTTTTCCTACCAGGGGATCTGTACCTATCCACACTCTTACACAGCCTTGTGTGCACATCCACGTGTTCCCCTCTCAAGCCTTTTAACCACATGATCTTCTGACCCTGGGTCCCACCTACCTTCTGGGCGGGTTCTGACTGGCTGCACTTGGGGAATCCCCTGGGGGGGGGGTCTTAGCCCAGGCTGTGTGGAGCCAACAAGGCACTGGGCTCTCTCAGGGCCAGAGAGCTGTGACTTTGGACAACTGGGTCAGAGGCTGGGATGGACTTCCTCCCTGTGACTTCTGTCTCTATTCTGCCTGGGGATTAGGTGCTTAGGGAAGAAGATGGATGGGGGCAGAGAGGGGAGAGGAGAACGGGGTGGGGGTGGGGGCTGTGAGGGAGGCAGCAGTAAGTCTGATGCCGCCTCCGGGCCTAGCCAGTCCCTGCAGCTGCTCCGCACAAGGGCACCTGTGGCCCTGCAGGTGTAAGTGGGTCCCCCATGTAGGTGGAAGAGGAACCAGGGCGGAGCCATCTGCCGGAAGAGCGTCAGAAAGATGCTGGAGGTGCTGGTGATGAAGCTGCCCCACTCCGAGCACTGGGCCTTGCCGGGGGTAAGCCAGGCACTGTCTCTGTCCATCCCACTCACTGCCTGAATACCAGCCACCCACAGTCACTGGCAGGGACAGGGACAGGCCCCGCCTCCCATTGCCATGGGTGAGCCGACAGGGTGCAGTGTCTCTCAGGAGCTCCCTCCCTGGCTTCCTCACAGGCTCACCGTCTAGTGTATCCCAGACCAGGCTGCCCTGGGTGGCAGAGCTCAGTACTGGGACAACTCACAATGACTTAGACATGGGTTGCCTCTCCCGTCAGATTCTGAGTTGAGCCCTAAAGGCAGAGGGTGCTGTTTAAGGGTTAACGGTGGGGTGTTGCACAGGCCTTTGCCTCAGGAACGGTAGCTGGTTGTGAGACTGAAGTTGAATGGGCACGGCAGAGGCCCTTTGGTAATGACAGAATTGGGGTGCAGAGGCCCCGGGCCATTCATGCCCATGTGACTCCATATTGCTCATTTTCTTCCCAGATCAGCTTGTCCTGCCCCGTCACCTCCAGGCCCAGCTTAGAGCAGGGGTCAGAGAGCCTTGTCCTGTCAGGAGGATCAAGTCTAGCCTGACTCTGGCTGTGGCACACAGCATCTATAATGTAGCCCATCTGGCAAGGCCTCTCCTCTGTCCCGATTCCCTGGGTCTGTGGTTTTCTCCAACTCAACAAAAAGCGGTCCTGCTCTTGAGACTTCTGTCTATCCCCATGTCCCTGTAGTGGTATGGGGCAGTGGCGTCAACCAGGGTCGTCAGGCGAGAGGCTGAATTGCAGCGCCAGGACAGCATCCAGGTTTTCTGGGTGCTGATAGCCTAGCAACAGGGACCAGGCAGGAGGGACTGAGGACAAGCCCACAATGAGGGTACAGCGCCTGTCCCTCTCTGGTGCCAGCATGGTGGGCGGTGGTGGGAGGTTTGGTGGCCTTTATGGAGTCACAGCGGCTGCCCCTGCTCCTCTTTCGCTCCTGCGCAGGCTGTGGACTGCTGCTGACGCGGATGGTGGGTCTGGGTAGTGTCACACAGCCAGAGAGCTGACTCTTGACTGACAGACACTGCCGCCTTCAGCTTTCCAGGGGGCTGGCTGGCTGCCTACCCTGGGCAGGTGGCCAGAGGAGATGGGCTCCTGGGTTGTCCGGGATCCAGCTTGCATGCCTTGCTGACTGGCCTCCGTCTCCCCTCTGCCCAGGGATCTCGGGAACCGGGGGAGATGTTGCCACGGAAGCTGAAGCGGGTCCTCCGGCAAGAGTTCTGGGTGCCCTTTGAGACCTTGCTGGTGCAAGGTACAGAGGTAGGGCCCACTCCCTGAGCACTGAGCCCTGTGTATTGAGCCCCTGCATGCCTGGAATCCTTAGGCAGGGCTCTGATGCCTACTTCTTTATAGGACCCTCCACCCTCCTTAGCCAGACTCTCTGCACACAGATATGTGCGTTCCTGATGGACTGGGGCCATGAGCAGTCTATGACCTGCTTTTTCTCAGCAGCTGAGATGCTGTAATAGTCCAGATTTACAAGTTCATCTCCGTGTCCGTCGGGACTAATGTATTGCCGCCTATACTGTGACCAGTGTCAACAGCCCTCTGGGGGTGGTCCAGCTGTTCTGTGTCTAAGAAACAGGAGTGGTGGCTGGTGACACCCGCTGTTTCCTAAGAAGTCCCACAGTATTGGATGGTATCATCAGCACAGTGCCTCCCTGGACACCACTGCCTTCTCTCTTACAATTTAAAACGTAATTTCTTTTCTTACCAGAGTAAAATTCATATCACATGAATCTGGAGTAACTCCATGGATAAACATGGACACCCAGCAACGAGGCTGGAATGCCTGCACCTCACCCTCTTTGAGAAAGCCCAGGCTATCCCCCTTCCCCTGGAGGCTGTTTAAGTTTCCTGGGATCTCTCCTTAGCCCCTCTAGGGGGCTGACAGAGACTTCATCTAGAATGAGCAATTCCCTCACATTGATAAACTGCTAACACTCTGTGGCCACCATCCCTATCTAGTTCCAACATCTCATCACCCCAAAAGAAGCCCCTGTGCCCTGGGGTAGCCATCTACCTTTATCTCTAGGATTGCTGTTCTGAACTCTCGTTTTGAGTGTGGTGTATAGCAGTGACTTTTGCTGTCTGGGTTCTCCCTGAGCAGAATCCTTGAGGATGAGCCTCTGGATTCCCAGTGCAGGCAGCAGCGTCCTATGCTTGACTTGTGTCAGAGACTAGTCGTGGGGTCAGGAGGTTGTGGGGCCTGAGACTGGTCAGGAAGAAAGCATGTACTGGGCAGTCTCAATCATGGGGAGGCATGGGGAGGCAGGTCAGGGGCTGAACAGGATGGCTAGCCATGTTCAGACCCTGCCCCAGGAGGCACTGTGGATCTGAGCTCTTCCATGGTGGCCTGGGGAGTCAGGGCCCCATCACTGGGGGCCTGATAACTTACCCCCTGTCCTGGCCTCCAGGTGTACAAAGGGTATGTGGATGACCCAAGGAACACAGACAATGCCTGGATTGAGACAGTGGCCATCAGCATCCATTTCCAGGGCCAGAATGATGTGGAGCTGAAGAGTCTGGAAGAGGTATGAGGCCAGCCTCCAGGTGCTGATGCTCTGGACACATCTCAGGGCCTTCTCAGTAGTTGGTCTGCCTGGGGGTCTTGGCAGAGCTGCCCATGGGTAGGGAGCTGAGGCAGGTGCTCATCACAGAGGGACCAAAGGGGCACCAGGGAGAGGCAGTAGGAGCCTGTACTCAGGTGGTTTGGTGAGGAGATACATTAGTTATTTTTCTGTGTATTAGTTATATTGCTGTGACCAAATACTTGAGAAAAAGCAATGTAAGGGTTAGAGTCTACCTTGGCTCGCAGTGACCATGGCTGGGAAAGTCACGGCAGCAGGAGCATGGACCAGCTGGTCACATTGCATCTGTGGTCAGGAAGTAGGATGCTGGTCCTCAGCTCAACCTCCCCTTTTTATGTATCCCAGGACCTCATCTCAGGGAACGGTGCCATCCACATCCAGAGAGGTTCTTACCCTCCCCCTTTAGTTAATCCAATCTAGACATCCTCTCATGGACTTGCCTGGGGATCTGTCTCCGAGGTGATTCTGGATCTTGTCAAGTTGACAGTCAATATTAACCGCCACAGGAGGACCATGTCCAGAGAGGCTGGCATGGCCTCTTCTACTCCCTGTGCCCTCTTTACAGGACATTTGTCCACTGGCACTGAGAGCAGTTCCTTCCCACTGCTGATTTAGAACCAGGGTGGGAGAGTCCCACCCTGTGAAATCCAGGTTGTCCTGGCAGGCTAAAGGCCTCTGAGTAAGGTCACATCTCCTTCATTCATTTTAGCCTCTGGTGCCCAGCAGGGCCAGCTCAGGCACCCAGAGCAGGTGATCTTGTGTCATACAGTAAAGCTGGCTATGGGTAGGAGGTAATATTATAGGCTGTGCTGGCCCCTGCCGCCTGAGGACTCAGGTTGCTGGGTGGACACAGGCTGTTTGTCCTTGCAGAACCTGCGCACCCACGACCCAAAGGAGTCAACCCGCGGCCTGCAGATGTCTACTGAATGGCAGGTGGTGGATCGGCGCATCCCCCTGTACGCAAACCACAAGACCATCCTCCAAAAGGTGGCCTCGCTGTTTGGAGCTCACTTCTGACTGTGGCTTCTGGTGGAACTAGCTCCAGGGGCAGGCATGGCTAGCCACCAATGTTCCCCAGCACCACTTGGGCTGCTTTACCTTGGTCTAGGTGGCAGACTAGGGTACTGGGTTGGGGTGGTAGGTAGTGGTGCTGGGTTGGGGTGACCACAGGATCTTAACAAGTCCCCAGAGGTGCTGTCCTGAAAGCCACCTCTGCCACAACAGGATTACGGATGAGGACAGAGTGTATTCAGCGGCTCCCGGTGCCTGTGTCCTCAGGTACCACTGCCTTGACCTTGGCTTTATGGGGCCCTGTCCAGCCAGATGCTGCCACTATCCATAATCCTGACTGGAAGAGCTACCTCTGGGGCAGGTGCTATCTCCTGGAGGGACTTCTGTCCTCATTGTGGGAGCCTTCTACCCTAGGCAGAAGGCAGATAGAGGCTGGATCTCCTTCAGGAAGAGACACTGTCCTTATGATTCCTGGCCGGTGCTGGGTCACAGGCACTGGGGAGGCAGTGAGGACTTTGAGATAAATGATTGTCATCCCTAGACTTTAGAAAGCACTCAAGCAGGGCATCCCCCAGCTCCAGCTGACCTGCTAGATACAGGAAGTATCAGAAGAAGACAGTGCATCCTGTCACGGCCTCTAGAGGAATGTACCATTCTCTGACAGGGTGACCTATGACTCAGGGATTGGTACTGACTACAAGACCAACTATGCAGCCAGGGTAGGGGTGGGCAATGCTGAGGTTTAATGGTATGGGACAATAAAGGACTGGTATGATCAGTCTATCTAAAAATTAATCTTTCTGGGCAGTGGTGGCGCACGCCTTTAATCCCAGAGTTTGGGAGGCAGAGCCAGGTAGATCTCTGTGAGTTTGAGGCCAGCCTGGGCTACAGAGCGAGTTTCAGGACAGGCTCCAAAGCCACACAGAGAAACCCTGCTCGAAAACAAACAAACAAACAAACAAAAAAAGATAAATAAAATAAAAAAATAAAAATTAATCTCGAAAAAGCCCAGGACTCAACTTGGACCACCGGGAACAAAGGAAAGCATGTGAACTCTGGGGTGCGTGCGCGGAGGGGGTGGGATGGGCACAGGGCCTCTCCCAGTAGACTGGAGGACACATCCTGAGCTGGCATGAACCCGTGGAGGCAGCCTGGTTCCCAGGAAAGAAGCCTAGATGCCCAGAAGGAGGTGGTCTGATTGACATTTCCTGCCAAGCAACACAAGTCTTGGGTCTCTGGGAAGCAACAGGTAGCCCAGTGAGGGCGACCGCATGGCTCCAACCTGAGAGGACACAGTCCTGGGGGTGGGGGTGTCCTTTTCCCAGTTCAGTCTTCAAAACAATGCAGCAAGTCAGGAAGTCTGGAGGATTCAGGAAGCCCTGGAGATCCAGGAATCCTGGGAGATCTAGGAATTCTGGGAGAAACAAGGATTCCAGCGGTACAAAGGAGGAGGCTCTGTCTGGCCCACGCTGTTGAGAACACGTATCTTAAAAATGACTGGCTCTGCCCTGGCTGTGTCCCTGTGTCCTGAGATTGAGCCATTGCACGTGCTGATGGCATGATGGCACAAGGCTGGGTGTGGAGCAAGCGTATGGGAGCAGAACAAACCAATCACATGTCCACCAGCTGAGAGATGCAGGCCATTGTTCCCTTCAAGGGTACCTCCACAATGACCTGAGATCCCCCCTTCCCCATTGAGTCCCACCTCTCAAAGGTTCCACCTCCTTCCAGAAGTACCATGCTAGGGACCAAGCCTCCAATGTTCAAGTTATGGGCCCAAATGCTTAGTCCAACGCAGGAGATGAGGAAACAAAGATGTGTTGAGGGGTTGCTTAGAGCCCTTCTCCCTCCCAGTCATCCTTTAAACCAAGACAGCCCTGCCAGGAGACACCAGAGGCCAACCAGCTGCAGTCTAGCTGCAATGCTGACTCAGTTTCTCTGGATTTCCCATAGCCGTCTTTTGTCTTAGGAGCCCATCGCACTGAGGTAGACCAGTTGTCACTGACTGCTTAGCTTTCTCCATCTGCATCAGTGATGCAGACTTCTGCTGTCTGTAGTGATCTTTTCATCCCTGAGCACTCTGTCATTCTGGACAGTGTGGTTGAGCATGTCTGCTGTCTTCTCACAGCTGCATGAAGGGAGTCACTGGGCAGGACATCACCAGAGCAGGCCTTGTATGCTTCGATGGGTAGCTACCGTCTGTCTGATCACTAAAGACATATCCCCTGTGTGATGACTAATCATTATAAACTTGGCCGGACTTAGAATCATCTAGAAGACTGAAGAACAACTCTAGACATGTTTGTGAGAGTGTTTCTAGAGGAGTTTAAATGAGACAGGAAGACCCACCTCATTTAAATGGGTAAAGGTGACACCATCCCATGGGCTGGGGGCTTAGGTGGAATAACAGAGGAGGAAGGAAAAAGGCGGCTGAATGCCATCAGTCAGTCATTTTGCTTCCTGGTCCTCTAAGATGGGAGTAAGCGAGTCTTGAGCAAATCCTGCCTTCCGGGCTGTGGACGGGCACCTGCTGTCTTCCCCACCAGGACAGCAGCCTCACACTATTAACCAGAACAAATCCTCCTGTAAGTCGCTTGTCAAACTGTTCAGCAATGGGAAGAGCAACCAGCACAGCTGGCCACACAGATGCACTTTCTCCGCTGTAGAGTTATTGTTTTTTCCCTCTGGAGTTGATTGGTTTCGAGCGCTGCATCGACACTGTGGGACCCCAAAGGAAGTGGCTTGAAATGGAAAGTCCCCTTATGTGATGAGGAAGGATGGATGGGAACGTCCTACCCTCACTCGACCAAAAGGAAGCTGGCCTGGCTGTATTAACAGAAGACAGGGGGGATTTCTAGGGATCCACAGGACCAATTCACAGCGACAGTAGGGTCAGTTAGTCAAGAATACACAGGGTCACAACATGAGGGTTCAACATGAGTGGAGCAGACACTGGGGGGTCTGGGGAGACAGTTCGGTTGGTAATGTGCTTGCTGCATGAGCATGAGAAACTGAGTTCAGACTCCAGCACCCATGTCAAAAGAGCCAGGCACAGCATCGTGGGCCTGTGGTCTCAGTGCTGGGGAGGTGGAGACAGGAGGATTCCTGGGGCTTGCTGGCCAGCTGGACTAGTCACATTGGTGAGCACTGGGTTAAGTGAGAGACACTGTCTCAAAAACTAAGGTGGAGACTGAGGAAGACATGCAAGATCAACTTCCTGTAGAACACGTGTACACATGTGTGTTCACACACACACATTCATGTAATCATACATACACCCACAGATACAAACACACACACACACACACACACACACACACACACACACACACACACGGAAAGTAGAGTAGTCTATACTTTTTTAAAATTTTTTTTTTTAACATTTTATTTTAGTTGGGTGGTGGTGGCGCATGCCCTTACTCCCAGCACTCAGGAGGCAGAGGCAGGTGGATCTCTGAGTTCAAGTCTGGCCTGGTCTACAGAGCAAGTTCCAGGATAACCAGAGCTACACAGAGAAACTTGTCTCAAAAAAAAAAAAAAAAATCAAACAAAAAAAGTATTATTGTGGTGTGTGTGTGTGTGTGTGTGTGTGTGTGTGTGTGTACCACAGCACACATGTGGAGGTCAGAGGACAACTGTAGAGTCAGTGCTCTCTTACTTTTGGGGGATTCTGGGACTCGAACTCAGACCATCAGGCGTCAGTAGGTGCCGTCATCAGCTGAGCCATCTTGATGGCCCTAATTTACAGTTATAACTAGGGATTCAATCCCCACATATCGGTCACTTTTAGAGCCAGCAGGTGAGTTGGTAATTCCAGAAGCTTCTCTGCAACATAGCCAGCAGTCTCCATCCCAGATACAGAACACCCCACTGAGCAGAAGAACAGTAATAGGAGTGCATGCAAGCCATCTCCAGATTCTGGACCATAAATGGGTCTCAGTAAAATGAAGAGGTCCTAAAACATAAAATATAAACATAAAATATATCTTCTGACAATGGATAAAGTTAGCAATAAAAAAAAAAAGATTGCTGGAAATTTTCCAAACATCTGGAATTTGAATGACATACGGTTAAATTCATGGGACACACAAGAAATGGAGAGGCTGATGAGATGGCTCAGTGGGAAGAGCATGCTTGCAGCCAAGCCTGAGGACCCAAGTTTGACCCCTAGGACCCACAGGGTGGAAGGAGAGAACCAACTTCTCCAAGTTGTCCTCGGACCTCCACACACGTGGGTGGCATTGGCCTGACCACACAAACACAAAATAAATATTTATTTTAAAAAGTAGAATGAGAGGTTATAGAGTATTTTAAACTTGGTGATAATTAAAAAAAAAAAAAAAAATCCAAAGTTCTGGGATGCAGCTGAAACCAGATGAGAGGGCGTGCCTGTGCTGGAGAAGGAAGCAGCGCCCCGGAGCGCAGCCTCTAGCCGAGGAAACTAGAAAGCGAAGAGGGGATTAAACACGTGCAAGCAGAGGACAGAAGAAAGTCCAGAGTGGAAATCCACGGGGAAAAGTGAGACAGCGGAGAAGCCACTTTAACCCACAAGCTGTTGTTCTGAGTTGATCAACAGTCAACCGATACATGCCTATCCTGAATTCTCAGAGAGGAAGCGCAGGGCACTGGGGAGCGTAGGGCACTGAGAACAGTATGGCCAATCACTCACATTTCATGGACACTGAAAAGGTCATAGGGGTGCGTTATGAACTCATTTCTGCGACAGCTTGGATGAGATGTCACTTTCTTGAGTGACACAAAACATTAGGCTAAAAGGGAAAACTCGGCACTTGTAAACATGGTAAATAATTCAACTGCATACAAAGACGATGACATCACCAGCAAGTGGGCTTTCTCCCCAGACAGAGGCCAATTTAACACGTGGAGATCAATTGCTATAATCCCAAATTTAACACGTGGAGATCAACTGCTGTAATCCCATGTTAACAGGCCTTCAAAAACAAAATCCAACCTCCACTCGATTTAAAAAATATGCTCAGCAAACTAGAGAAAGGATGGTCCTCTCAACATCCAGACAAAATGGGCTGTCCATATACCATGCCTCATACCATGTATCCAGATTAACTCCAAACCCAGATCTGTACCTCTATAAAACCCCATGGCTTTACCTCAGGCAAAGGCATCTTACATATGACACACAAAATCATAATCCTCCAGAGAAAGAAAATCGCTGTTAGACTCCCTCAAAATTACAACCCAACTGTAGGAAAAACTGTGGGAAGAATGGAGATCAGTCCGCACAGACTGAAGGGCAATATTTACAAACCATGTGCCTGAGAAGGATGTTTTCAAAGAACTCTCCCAACTCAAAATCAAGGAAAACAAACAACCCAGCTAAAAGCAGAGTGATGGAGCAGACAGGAAACAGACCACACCATGAACCTCTGGGGTGACACAGACCCACACCACAGGTCACGCCAACACTCTACACCCGGAGTGTCTCCAGTGAGAGACACTGGCTCATCATTTGGTATGACAGAGGAACCAGAAGTCAGTCATGCTCCAGCCACTGCCCTTCAGGGTATTCATTCAAGGCTGCTGCTCCACAGTGCTTCATGGCCCTTATTAGAGCCCTAGACCAAAACCGGGCGGGAGCTGAACAGGTAAGCAGACCAGAAACTGGCACACCGGACCTAGGGAGACCCACAGCCCCAAGAGCCACTCCTCAAAATAAGGAGTCTGAAAGAGAACCTGTGTGGTGGGAGGCCATTGTGGAAAATGCAGACTCCACTGTCCGAAGAAGGCAGGTGACAAAGGGAGACTGAGGTCCTCCTGAGGCCGGTGGTGATAGGTCTGGAGCTGAGGATCAGGTCCCAGGTAGATGCCCCTATCTGCCTTCTTAGGGTGTCTCCACCCTGGACCTGGGATTTGGAGTGAGGGACATCAGTCCGGCGGTGGGGATGCTCAGGGCCGGGCTTGGCCACGTGGCACGCCCATGGACACTCCCCTTACCAATGCCCCAGAAAGCCGACACCTAAACCCGCCCATGCCCTCCCAGGCCCCGCCTAGACTCCGCCCCAGCCAATTCAGTTCTTATACCAGGCCCCGCCCCTCGCAGGAACCCCGCCCATAACCCTGCGCACCTCTCCCCTCTTGGTCTTCTACCGTCTTTAGAAACTCTATTTAGCCTTTCCTTACACAGGCCTCAGCCCCTACACAGACCTTCACCTATCAGGCCCTTCCCCTTAGGGCCTTGACCCTCAGACAAGACCCTCCCCTACCCAGCCCCTCCTCCTTCAGGCCCCTCTCCTAGCACAAGGACCGCCCCTCAGAGGCCCCGCCCCTCAACACTCAGACCACGCCCTTACCTGGACACCTCTCACCCACAACAGGCTCCGCCCCGTCCCCTAAGGCACACAACACCAATGCCCCCTATCAGGACCCCTTCTCACCCGTCCCATCCCTATAGCAAGGCGCCTCCCCACCCTGTCCCTCCCTTCAAGGCCCCGCCCCAACAGGCAGAACCCCGCCCCTCTGGCCTCACCCCTCTCATTCCGACCCCGCCACCCTCCTGCCCCTCCTCTGGCCGGTCCCTCCCCTATCTCAAAGGCCCCCGCCCCTCCCGCCCTGGCTTGCCTGCCGCTCTCCTCTACTGGCCGCTGGGTGGGCGCGGGGCGGCTCGCCGCGGAGCTGCGAGAGCTCTGGCCAGGCTTCGGGAAGCTCGGAAGGCTCAGAGCAGCCCCGGCCGCTCAGGTAAAGCCCCCACCGGCCCGCGTGGCCTCCCACCCGCGGAGCTCCGGTGTCCCGGCCCTGCTACCCTGCTCTCTGCCGCCGCTCCTCGCCCAGCCCGGCCGCACGCAGGGGGCTGCTTTTCCTCTCCGCTGCCCCCAGCGCCGCGGTCCTGGAGCTGCTGCTTCGGAGCGCCCCGCGAGCTGTAACTGATGGCCGCCGTCTTTAAGGTGTCACAGGTAGCCGAAGTGCTCAGGGACAAATGGGCACACGCGGCCACCTGCCCCGCCCGACCTGGCTGGCACAGATCGGGAGGGAAGCCCTCAGCCAGCACTCGCCTGGAGTTGGGGGAGGGGAGAGAGAGAGAGAGAGATGGATCCCTGGGCCTCCGCCCAGACTTGGGTCCCCAGCTATAGGTGGGTGACCAGGGCTAGGGCAGGGTTCTGTAACCATCTCGCTAGGGCCGGTCTCCAGCCAGCGTTTAGCTCTAGTTGTCTTTTTTTAGCTGGGAGATGCTTCTCTGGGTGGCCTTGGGAATCTTCCAGAGTAAGTTACAAGGCAGGTATATTTGATAGCCTGCAACCCTGCCTCCAACCTGGTGTGTCTATGACGCTTTTCCTCCCTGCTTCTGTCCTCCCAGGCGGACGGTAATGGGCAGTGCTGGTCACCCCCACCTCTCTTTCTCTTTTTCTTGTAGAGCTGAGACCGTTAGGCTCTTCTGCAGGTGAGGACACAGAGTTTGTGTTGGATGACTGCCCGCGACGTGGGGAAGGACAGCCACCTGCAAATCCCACTAGAGAAGAGCCACCTGGGTCAGGTGGAGGCAAGATGGGCCCCAGGGGCAGGCAGAGCCCCTCATCCCCACTGGCGCCCTCCCAAGGGTCTTGCTTGTTCATCCTCTTCTGCTTGCGCTTAGGTGCCTCCTGCCCACAGGCCTGCCAGTGCCCTGACCACGCCGGGGCTGTGGCTGTCCATTGCAGCTCCAAAGGCCTGCAGGAGATCCCTAGGGACATCCCCGCGGACACGGTGCTCTTGAAGCTTGATGCCAACAGAATCTCCCGAGTCCCCAACGGAGCCTTCCAGAACCTGCCCCAGCTGAGGGAGCTGGACCTGTCCCATAACGCCATCGAGGCCATTGGGCCTGCAGCCTTCTCAGGTCTGGCCGGGGGCCTGCGGCTTCTGGATTTATCCCACAATCGCATCCGAAGAATTCCAAAGGACGCCCTGGGCAAGTTGAGTGCCAAGATCCGCCTGTCCCACAATCCACTGCACTGTGAGTGTGCTCTGCAGGAGGCCCTGTGGGAGCTGAAACTGGACCCTGACTCTGTGGACGAAATTGCCTGCCACACCTCAGCACAGGAGCAGTTCGTGGGGAAGCCGCTGATCCAGGTCTTGGACTCGGGTGCCAGCTTCTGCAGTACCCACCGGAAGACCACTGATGTGGCCATGCTGGTCACCATGTTCTGCTGGTTCACCATGGTGATTGCCTATGTCGTGTACTACGTGCGCCACAACCAGGAAGATGCCAGGCGGCACCTGGAGTATCTGAAGTCCCTGCCTAGTGCGCCAGTCTCCAAGGAGCCTCTCAGCCCTGTGCCCTAGCGCCTGCCTCTGGTGGGCCACTGAGCCTGGCTGTCCTGGTTTCTGCACCGGGGGAGGTGATGGTGCTCTTGTGTTCCGGGGAGGTGCATTACAACCGCTTCTGCACAGCCCCCAAAGCACTTTCATTGGCGTTTCGTCTCTGCAGCCACTGCCGGCACAGTAGGGGATTTGCCCATCTTAATGGGTAGGTAAACTGAGGTTTAGAGAAATGGAAGACCTTGCCAGGGCTGGCTTCAGCTGGCACTCAAACCCAGGCTGCTTGTGGTGTAGGTCTGCCACCCCTCTGATCTGCCAACGTTTTCCACCCGGTGCTGTGGGAAGTGGATATTCGTGCACACGAAGATGGGGCCCTGGTGGGGAGGATGGCTGTGGCAGTGTCAATCAGAGGCATCAGCAGCTTTGCCGCTGGGGAATGGCTCACTCTGTTTACCGTTGCTCTCCCAGGACATCTGAACAAAGATGTTGCCCTTTCCCAGAGCAAAGCACTGGCGATCTAGACCTTTCTGGAGAGGTCAGTGCAAAGTACAGCCTGTACCGGCCCGCACTGACCTTTGTTCTGGGAGTGCTTGGGTTGCCCTTGTGCCAAAATTTCGGTCCATTGACGGGGAGGAAATGGGGAGACACGAGAAAGATCCAGCTTGGGCTCACCATGGCAGTGCCCGTTGCCAGACAACTTATGGCCCTCCCTTGCTTCCGCCACTCCCGTCTGTGCCTGGCCAGTGGAAGCCTGTCAATCACAGTGGCTCCTGTGCCTTGCTTTTCTACTGCCGATATCAAAAGCAGCTTTTCAAAGGAAGAGGGACTGGTGTTTGAGGTTTCCATGCCAATTCACAGGAGGCTGCTTTTCTCTAGCAACAAGAACTTCCTCTTTTCACCTCGCTGAAATCCCAGCGTTACTTTGTTGGTCAATTTTCTTACCTATCTTACTTCATGTTCAGGGGTAGATGTTACAGCCACCTACTTGACTAACTTCCGGTTTTATTATTTACTGTCTTTTTGGATAAGTGTTTTTTATCTTAAGCTATGTTGAGTACTTGAAGCAATGAGCATATGAAGAAGCAAATGAGCATAGATTGTGTGGATGTCGAGTGTCCGGTCTAGATGTCTCTTTCAGTGGAAATTGACTGTAGCTTCTGTTTCTGTTGGAAATTCTCTTGTGATCTGCAGGGACAAGGTGAGACTGTGTCTGGGGCCCGGCCTGGCTTGGTTTTAGCATCGCTGTGGCCCACAGTTCTGTCACCAAGAGACATGGCACCTGAGGCCACATGACTGTCAGCCACAGAAGTACATGAGAAAGAAACACTCATGAATTCCAGACTTCCTCCCACTGCTGAGTGCTCACACCTACATGGTGGCCCTGGGGCCACCATCCCCAGCGTGTGCCATATGGGAGGAGTACTAATCTGAAGCCTTAGATGAGCTCAGACCCTGCCCACCATTCTTGGCCCACGGCACTGGGCCAAGCGGCACTGTCTGCAGGGCTGTAGGAATCGGGCCCTGGCAGGGGCTAGTAGCACCGTTCCCGTTCCAGTGAGAATCAGAGCCATGAGTAGCCTCCTTAGGAACACCAGGCACCCGAGTGGCTGCTGCCTGGACCGCATGGCACAGACATAGCCAACACGTGGTGTTCGGTTAAGTGTTCAGGGGAGGCAGGTGCTGAGGGCAGAGTAGTCTGGACCTGGAGGGTTCTGTCCCAAGGAGAAGAGGCTAGAAAGCCCGAGCTGAGGGCTTGGATTAAAGACTGGGTGCTATCTTACTGCTGTGGCAGTGCCGAGAGTGTCTGTGTCTGCCCCATGAACAGGGACACCCCTAGCCTGGCACCTACTCCGGAGGTGCTGGTGCAGAGGATATGGCTTGTCGTCCTCTTACGGTGTGGTGTGATGCGTGGAGCTGCTTCCAGGCTGGTGCCACAATGCAGGTGGTAGCTGGGTCCCTGCAGCCCTTCCATCCCCCCCCCCACTTAAGGAGGGAGGCCCTCCCTGTCTCAGGAGCCTGCCACTGTCCAGCAGGTCTGTCCCGTGGCCATGGCCAGGTCAGGAAAGAGGATGGATGGAGGCTGGGTGGTGAGGTCAGCACCCCAGAGCTCTTCTGTTGCTCTTGTCCCAGAGTCACCCAGTGGGTGGGCCCTTTAGATACACAGGGGTAGGACTCCTTCCCAGGCTGCTCAACTCACTGCCAGGCTTGCTACCCTTAGCCTAGGGCTTGGCCCTCCCTGGTTGTGCATCAACAGGGCTCCTGCCCAGCCCCTGCTGGACAGTCTATGTGGGTGGAGCCTGGAGAAAGCTGCGCCTCCTCCTGTAAGAACCCCAGAGACCGCAGCACTCTCCTCCTCATCCAGGCTCCCAACCCTGCTTCTTTGGAGTCCCATCTCCCCCGCCATGCCGTTCCCTGTCCTCTATCTTCCCTTCCATGACCAGCTCACAGGAGAAGTGTATGAGGCTGGACTCGCTGATGGAGACTCACGGCGGGGGTTGGAGGGGGAGCAGTGCATTGAGATGCTCTTTCTCCCTGGATCCCATCTGCTTCCACCAGCTTCCCCATCCTTCCACCCTTGAATGGGATGCTCTTCCTCCCCAACCCTACACAGACCCTCTAGACCCTAGACAGACCCTTTTCTCTACGCCCCCAGACTCTGGAAGGCAGGTGGGACCTCGCCACACAAACAGAGGTGCCCAGATGTCCTTCAGGCACAGTGGGCAGTTTGTGCCACTTGGCTCAGTATTGTTCACCCCACTCCCACCTCAGTCAGTATAAAGTCACCGTCCCAGGTCCTAGTCACTGGTCCCTCTGGACGCTTCCCCCCCCCACTAGTCCCATGTGGTCTCCTAAGACATGGTTCTAGACTGAGTTCCTCGGATGGGGTCAGAGGTGGCGGATGGTAAGTTGTAGACTGAGATGGAGTGAGTGTTCTGGACCCGTGGCAGCTCTCAGCCATGCAGCAACCTAGGATGGCTTCTGAGCTGCCTTTCCTGGAAGCCCAGTCCTGAACCGGATCTGTCCCCTTCTCAGTCTTTCTGTGAACCCCCAATAAAGTTCTTTGTGCCAAAAAGCTGCTGACGGGGATTGTGTCATCAACTGCAGCTGACACCTGTCCCTTGCATCCCTGTCAGTGTCTGCGGGTCCTCACAGCTGGGAGGGCATCTCCAACTGATGGTTAGAGCTGCGTCCTGCTGATCATGAGGTATCAGGAATGCTGGGAGCCAGCTTGCGCCATGGCACCTTCAATCTGACCATGTTGAGGTGCTACACTACACCAAGGAAATTGGTAAACACTACATGTCAGAATTCCACTCTCATATCCTGGGAAAAGGTCATCATTTGGCAGCATACTTCCAGAGAAGCGTTCAGTGTGACCTCCAGGCTGGGCCAGCAGCACCTGGATCGTGCAGGCGTTCCCACGCAATGATGCTCCACAGGCTTACAGGCCACACGAGGGCCATGCCAGAGACAAAGTCTCCTGAGTCTGGGGATTCCCAGGCTCAGGACTTGATGACTCATGGGCTTCACCTTCTACTGATGCTTGTTGCCTCCTGACAGCTTCCTACCCCTGCTCTGGGGTCACAGGTGCCTGCCGACCCCACCAACCTTCTTCCCACTGCTGTTTCCAGGTGCCCTACCTGGAGACTCATGTCCCTGGGGATGGCCTGGTACCTCTCTGCCAACTGGGTTATCCTTGCCTTGCTCTTTAGGTTCATTCCACAATGGATGAAACCTTCCTCCTCTCAGTGTGCTCTCCTGCCATGGAGCCTTCCCACACCAAGTCTCTGCTCTCCAGATCAGTTCTCAGTTAATGTGTCTGAAAGACCCGAGGGTGTTCACGTCACCTGTCAGCCTGTCTCCCTTCCCTGAAGACTGGTTTCTCCCTCCTAGGGAACCCCTCAGTGTAGGCAGAGCAGGGCCTACCAGCTTCCGAAGTCTGCACACACACACACACACACACACACACACACACACACACACACGTACACACACGCACACATGCATGCACACATGCACACATTTTTACTACATACAAGCCAGCCAAACACTGGCGTGATGTCACATTCATGCTCATGCGCACACACTCACATGCACACTCTTACAGACATGAACCGCTCACTGGTGCCACCTCCTTTCTGGGCACATGCATTTACACTTGCTATCTCTCCCTCATTCCTGGCGCAGTGTGTCTGTGGTCCTTGCAGGGAGTGTTGCCCCTTGCCCTCAGGCCTCTAGAGACTGTTGCCTGCTCAGGGGTCTCTGTGTTAGCATCCGTTTCCAGACTTTTCCAGCATCCAGAGGCAGCTGCTTTCCTGGGATTCTGAGGACAGCTTTTGTGCAGCTCTCTGAACCTGCAGTGGACATCTCTGCCTTGTATAGCACAGGCTGAGGAGACCCTGACCTGAGTCCCTGAGTGCTGGGCTCAGGGGGAAAGCCCCTGCTTTGGAAAGGACCTCCGGGTGGTGCCAAGGACAAAGCCATGAGCATGGGTGGGACAGACAGCTCTGGCAGGGTCAGTGTCCAGGCCCTGCCAAGGCAAAATCCCATGACTCTGTGTGAATCTGGCATTGGGATAACAGCAGCTCTCGGCCACCCTCTTTACTCAGGACACAGGCCACTGGGAGGGGACCACAGCCTCTACATCACAGGGCCAGCTCGCTTTCAAAGGTGTTTTTGGTGGGTTCTCCCAGTGGCTGGCATGGTGGGTTCTGCTCTGCTTCAGAGAAGAGCTGAGGTGTCCAGGAGGAGTGGCGTGCGTCCTTAGTGGTGGTTGGCTCCTGGCAGCCTGGGCTGGAATCTGAATCTCGGATGGCTGGCCTGGACACTGTCACTTGGGAACTGGGCTTTGGGGTGTTGTCAAAACAAAAGGCCAGAGCTTGGTTGACTCCAGATGGAAGAAAGGCTAGCGGCCAGTGGGTGAGGCAAAGCAGACCTGTTCAGCCAGCCTGTCTGCATGGCCACCATAGCCAGAGGCAGGACGTGCATCAAGCTTGGAGCTGAGAACTGGCTCTTCACTTGTAACCATGGCAACAACACTGCCCAGAAAGGGAGAGGACACCCAGGCGACACTGGGTGACATTAGCCATCAGAAGTGGCCATGTGCTGCTGTCGAGACCATTGGAGGCCAACCATTTTGCCTCTTCCCTCATTCTGTGCAGACCGAAGCAAGGGGACTCCCTCTTGTCCCAAGCCTTTTTGTTCTGTCACTTTTTGAGATGCTCTTGTGCCCTCTTAGGAAGGGTGGCTTTGTGGTTTGGATTAGAGCTGCCTAATAATGACATACATCTTGGGCTACCCTGGCCGGGTTAGGACTGGGATGGGAATGTCTGTGTATTTTGTATCCTGTAGTCTGATTTTGTGGCTCTCTTAGTTTACATCTGGGGAATGTGGGCAACTTTTAAGTAGGCAATTCCAGGTCCTGGGGGACAGGTAAGCTTTGTACACAGACCCATCCAGCAGGAGAATAGCGGGAATGATAAAGACACAGACCACCCTGTCCTGTCCTCCATTAGGCTCCTGGAGGTGGCAAGTCTAAGGACAGGTGCCAGGTGGTGGGGTAGAGCTTTCTTGGACTTCTCTCCATGGCCATCTTCTCACTGTGTCTCCATGTTGGCCCCTCAGGGGCTGGGGGGGGGGAAAGAAGGGATGGGGAGGGGTAGAGGAGAGGGAAGGGAAGAAGAAAGGAGAGGGAGGAGAGAGGGGAAGGAAAGGTGAGAAACAAGAGGAAGGAGAAGAAAGGAGAAGAGACAAAATGAGAAAAGAGATGAGTGAGTGAGAAGGAAAGAGAAGAGGGGGAAGAAGCCAGGGAGCACTCAGCAGAACGGGCTCTTGCAGGCATCCCACTCCAATCCCAGAACAAGCATGGGCTCGTTTCCTTCCGCGGCAGAAAAGGACTCGAGGTTGCAGTTGCTGACCGTTGCACCGCGGTTCCGTGTGGAGCAGGTTGGGAAGAGGGACTCAGCGGAGGAAAAAAGATACAGCTGGGCTGGGAATGGGGAGGGAGGCCAGGAGCCAAGGGCGGCCCCTGGCTCCAGGAGCCGGAAGGATGTGGACACAGGTTCCTTCAGGAAGTAGCCAGCTTTGTCACGGCTTCAGCCAGGAGCCTGTGTGAGCCTCCTGCCCTTCGGGACACTGGGTTGAGGAAGCTTTGCTGGTTTTGGGCACTGGCTTTGTGACAACAGAGTTCTCTATATAATCCCCGCCACTCCCCTGTGGTGTTGCAGACATGACATGTTGCCCTTTACCAGCTCACTATCTGCCCTTCTTGGACACAAGGCAGGCAGGAGGAACCAGCTCAGCGCTCCCTAGCCATTCTCATCCAAGCAGATCCACGCTGCTGCAGCTTTGACCCACCCTCTCATGCCCTCCCACCGAACACACAGACCTTCCACAAGTCTTGCCATTCTTCTTCGGTGATTGGCCCCTCTCTCCGTGGCTTCTGTGATCTCCACACTGCAGTGTTAGGTGGCACCAGGCACCCGTCGGGGACCGAAGAGCTGTGAGATCTAGGGTTGTGGGAACCAAAGGCTCTGAAATGGTTCCTGTGGGAGGTGGTCCTGTCGCTCGTCACCAACCTGCCCTGCGGCCCAGCAATCCTGTGAATGGTCATCGGCCACAGTAAGCCTTCCCCCCCACGACCTTTCCCGCAGCCTCATGAGCATGACTGAAAGCCGAAGGCTGGTGAGGAGGAGGATGGAGGACAGACAGCATGCTCAGGGAGGAGCTAGGGACTGTGGCTGGTTGAGGAGATCGAGGAAGAGCAGCCCAGCTGTGAGGGAATGTGGGCCTCCTGAGGTGGTGGGCTAGGCAGGCAGGCCCTGGTTGAGAATGTGACCAAAGAGTGTGACCTGGATGGGTCCCACTGCACAGCAGTTTGCTAGGTAGCATCCACGCTATGCAGCACCTGCCCTTGCAGAAGGTGCCGGTGACACTCATGTAGGGACAGAGGACCAGCATGCCTCAGATTGAGCCAGCCGTGTGGGAGGGGTCTCAAGGCCTGCTGCTCAGGACAGTGCCTGGCCAGGCAGGGCTGGAAGGTATGTGTGAGCGTGCATTCGCAGCATACGTTTACGCTGTTGTACCCATGGGAAGGTATGCGTATGTGTGCACATGCCAGGCATCTGGGGGAAAGCGTTCATGTATGTATGTGAGGGAGGCGTTGGGGTGACAAAGGTACGTGTTGGCCGTGGAGAGGTCAAAGGTCAAACCCTAGGGATCCCAACATGAGGAACAATGACCTCAGAGCAAACAGTGCCACAGCAGGGCTACACAGATCAAGCTGGGTTTGGGAGGCAGGTGATGTAGGTGCGTTCACACATGGCTGGCTGTTTTTTGTTTTTTTTTTTTTTTTTTTGGCTACTCTTGTAGGAAGCGAAGCTTAGAAGCCAGGAACAAAGATGACTGCTGACATGTTCCTGTGGAAGGTAGGACATCCAGGAAGCAGCCCTAGCTGAAAACTGAGATTTGTCCAGTGACATTTTTATAACATGTTTATTGTCACCCATCACCATGGATTCCTGAAGGCACCTGGCCCGGCACACTTGGGACTTTGCTGAGGAAGTGCTAGGTGGGTCAGGAAGCACGAACTTGTGGCTCTGCAAGCAGCCGGGGCTGCATGAACCCCATCAGCAAGACGCAAACCAGAGGTACAGCCAGCATGCCTGCTGTAAATACCTGAGTGTTCTTGTTCCCCTCTGGCTTGCATTCAGAATTTAAAAACCTTGATTTATAGGTTCGGCTTTCATGTTTGTTTCCATTCAGCAGACCAACCAGAGCCAGGGTGGCACCTTGGGGTGGAAGACAAATTACTGTTCTCTGTTTTGTGCCCACTGTGTTGGCGATGAGCGTTGCCTGCCTCCTCTCCTTGGTGCCAGCTTCCTGGGTGAGTGGGCACTGTATCAACACTCCTGCCTCAGAGACAGACTATGTGGACATCATCTGCTTCCAAGAGGGAAGGTGCTCTTGGGGGGTAGGACAGAGCAGGTAACAGCCCTGGGCCATTCCTTGTCTAATGCATGCACAGACTTAAAGGCCACAGGTGGCTGATGGGACTAGACTTGGGCCGTCCGGACTCCTGCTCAGGGACTTTTGCCTGTTTGTGTCTCCAAAGGAACAGCTCCAGCCAGGCTTGGTAACACAGGCCTGTCATCCCAGCCTCTTTGGAGGCTGAGACAGGAGGATCACAAGTTACAGGTTAGCTTGGGTTACAGGGTGAGTTCAAGGGCAGCCTGAGTAATTTAGTAAGATCTTGTCTCAAACTAAAAAGGGGGAGGGGCTGGTAATTTAGCTCAGTGGTAGAGTGCTTGCCCAGCATGCACAAGGCCCTGGGACCTAGAAAAAAAATAATAAATAAAAACAGAGAGGGAGGAAGTGGTTGGGAGTATGCCCACAAGCAAGAGAACAGCAAGACAAACAGATGTCTTGGGACTGGGAGGCTAATAATCATGTTCAGTCCAGTGTAGCATGGGCCGACAGGCTGACGAACCTAGGAACGCTCACAGACCAAGAAGTCTAGCCTATTGACCTGCAGGTCCCTGATCTATTCAGGCTTTCAGTGGATTGCACGAGATCCAGTTGTCCGCATGACCTCCAGGTCAGACTTAGAAATTCAACTCCAGGCAGTGTCAGGCTGGGCTCATAGGGCTCACAGAGATGGAAGCAGCAACCACGGAGCCTGCATGGGTCTGTGCTAGGTCCTCTGCATAGACGTTACAGTGTAGCTGAGTGTTCTTGGGGGACTCCTAACATGGGTCCCATAAGCAATGGGGGCTCTTTTGCCTGCTTATGGGACCCATGTCCTCCTATTGGGTGGCCTCATCCAGCCTTGATATGAGGGTTTGTGCCTAGTCTTATTGCATCTTGTATGATGTGTTCGGTTGATATCCCTGGGAGGCCTGCTCTTTTCTGAAGGGAAACAGAGGAACAGTGGATCTTGGGGAGATGGAAGGTGGGGGGATTAGGAGGAGGGAGGGAGGGTCAGTATGTATTATATGAGAGAAGAATAAAGAAAAAAAAATGGGACTGGAGAGATGGCTTAGCAGTTAAGGGCACTGGCTGCTCTTCCAGAGGACCCGGGTTCAATTCCCAGCACCTACATGGCAGTTCACAACTGTCTGTAACTCCTGTTCCAGAGGACCTGACACTCTCACAGACATACATGCAGGCAAAACACCAATGTACATAAAATAATATAAAAATCTTAAATAAAAAAAGAAAAACATTATCTCATCTACAAGCACTTTCCAAACTGACACCCAAACTATCACAGGATGGGAGCTGGACATTTGGGGGCGGGCCAAGCTCTCCCCTTCTGTGGGACTAGTCCCCTGCCTGTGTGTCAGGGAGTCCGCCTGTGGAATGCGCCCTTCCCCTCAGGCTGCATGCTCAGCCCTAATGCTGTATTTGGGTTACAGTTATACCTCCTAAAAATATTCATTTGCCTGAAGTTCAGCTTTCATTGGGCATTCTGTATTTTTATCTGACGTTCTTAGTCTACTCTTCTGGAGTCAGGAAAGCCCTGGCCTAGACATATAAGGCCCCTGGCTACCCAGGGCCAAGTGGCCAAAGACAGCCAGTCTCAGGCCTCAGGGCAGCAGCCGCAGGGGTGGGCGTGCACACCATGGAACTCCTCCATCTTCCTGTCCTGAGGCTTCCTAGCCTGTCTCATGGCAGACGTTCTCCTGCCCAGGCTCCCCCAGATCAGCCAAGTCCCATTGGCTTGGCCACCCCACCTCCTGGAGCACACACATCTATCTACCAGCCACGGGCTCTAGAGGAATCCCAGTGTTTGGAAATGAGGCCTCCAGTGGCTCGAAATATCCAAGTCTAGACGGAGGAGGAGCAGGCCTGGTGTGGGGCTCCTTCACAGAGGCGATCGGAAGTGAAGACACGTGTGTCATCATCCTGATGGGAGTGAAGAGATGCTACAGAGGCATCGACGCCCCTCCCTTTGGCCATCAGACACTGAGGAAATTGACCCCAGGAATTGGGATTGCTCCAGGAGTCTCACGCTGGGAGAAGGAAAAGGCTAGTTCTCTTATGCCAGCCAGAGGGGCGCTTGTCTCCCAGGAGAGATTTCACACAGTTCTGACAACCCGTCAGACAGGAGAGCCCAGAGCCCAGACAATGATGGATCACTGTTGGACAGGACCCCACCTCAGCCAGGATTGCTTAGTTACTCAAACCTCATGCCCTCTACTTAAACCTGTGTGAGGACCCCTGTGGGGTCACTGTATCTATGTTCCTCTTCCCAGTGTGCAGATTGCATCTCCTTTCTGCTTTTGTTCTCACTGTCTAATTGGTCTACTGAGGACAAGTGCTGGAGCTTGGGTGGCGGGCACTGTCGAGGCCCTAGCTCTGACCCCAACAGCTCTGGTCACAGGTATTGTGCCACCATCAAGTGCTGAGCTAAGAGGAACAGGGAGGGCTGTAGAGGCCAGGGCACAAGGGAGGCAGGGTGGCCCTGCTGGTTTCAAGGGACTTGGGCACCTGCTAGGGAGCTATATGGGTAGTGAGGTACTACCACTGGGACCTCCTTGGGGGTACCTCAGCCTCTCTGCTTCTGGTGACCAGTGGCCAGAACAGTGATGGCTAAAAGAGACCCTTGTTGGGTACCCAGTTCCCTTTCAGTCCAGGACAGATGGTGCCCTCCTGTGCCACCCATGGCTCATGGGGCATAAGGTATAGAGATATGTCAAGAGCTTTGTCTCTAAGGGCAGAGGTGGGCACAGTGGCACAGCTCACTGTCTGGAGGGCAGGGAAGGCAGGAGTTAGATGTGAGACCTCTCTTTTGGAACCACTGAAGAGGGGCTTTATTTGGCACTACCCATGGATATATGGGATCATCTAACCAGATCTCAAGGACCGCTCTTAACAGAACCTGGGCTGAGCCACGGACCAAGCATCATCCTCAGATGTGGGTGTGGTGGCAGGGAGGTAGGCTGGGAAGGTGGGTTCTTCTTGGACCAGGAGCCGAATGGGGCCTTCACGGACAGGAAGGAGGCCGAGGGCCTTGAGAGACGCATCCTGAACTCACCAAGAGCTCGCCTCCCCTGCCCCGCCCCCGAGCTTGGGGACAGAGCCTGCTGGATGTTGTCAGAGGCAACTGGCACCCACCTCCCTGCTCTGGTGTCCGGCACCTGTCACACTTCCTCCTCAGCCCATGTCGTGGAGAGAGATGAGGTAAGGAGAGCAGAAGATGTATTGCAAAGGTCTTGCTGGGCAGCACCTCCTGCCAGGCCCCTCCCTGTGAACCGCCCCCTCTCCTCACTAGGACTGGCGTCAGAGGTCTTTCCAGCATGCCCATGCGAATGACGGGGTATAGGGATGACCCGCACTGCCCAGCCAGCACCTCATGTGAAGGATGATTGGATGGGGGCTACATCAGTACCGGAGTCCTGGGCTAACCAATGGACTGCTCTGCATGCGACTCTTCCATTGAGTCTGTTGTGCCAGTCTGTTGAAGTTTATTTCTTGGGCTGAGAGGGCTCAGTTTTGGAGCTGAACCTTTTCAAAACAGAATGAAAGGGCTGCCCATCACGTCTTGCTGCGAAGAGCTGATCAAGCAAGAAAGCCATCAAGTTTTTAAAGATGTGTTTAAAGTGACCAAATAATCACTTCCCCGTTGGCTCTTTTGGGAGGTAACTGATGGCTACGACTGTGGTTTTCTTTCCTCAGGTCCGGTCTGGCTGGGCTTCTTACGTCCTGGGTCAGCGTAGAGGGCTGGTGTGCCCAGCTTTCCTTCTGTCGGTGCTGGCTTCTCACCCTGGTGTAACCTACGGTCTGTGTCACTTCTGATCTCAGGCCAGCTGCTAGGAAGGTATTTAGAAGCTGTGCAAGGAGACACACACCTGTATCCCCAGTACTTAGGAGGCTGAGGCAGGAGGATCAGGAGTTCAAGGCCAGTTTCAGTTACACAGCAAATCTGGGGCCAGTGGGGGCCTCATGAGACCTTGTTAGCAATAAATAAATAAATAAATAAATAAATAAATAAATAAATAAACAAACAAATAAATAAATAAAATCCAAAGGCTCCCTGGGGTGTGTGACTGCTCTTTCTCTATCGCTTCCCTTTGCCAGCCCCTCTGTGAAGTGCACTTGTGCGTGCAAGAGAAAGTCTCAGTTTCAACCCTGAAGCAACACTTTGGCGGCCATGCAGGTGCAGACACCCAATATATATAAAACAGAGGTTTGGGGCCCTCACTCAAAGTCCACCCGTGGCTTCAAGGTCCCAACAGCAGGGTCCCATTAAACCTGGCAAGTCCCCTGAGTGTGCCCACAGCAGCCTTGGTCCTGGTCGTGGCTCCTGGCTCCAGCTCTGGCAGCTGGAGGGAGGTCTGGAAACAGGCTGGCTGAGCTTCCCTGTCCAATCCAGCCCCTCACCCTACCAATGGTTTCTGGACTCTAGTGGCAGGCCTGTGCCCCCGAATCTCCCACAGGGATGTCCCTCAAGGTTTGATTGCTTCTTGCCTACCCTAGAGATTGCTCAGTGTCCCTGTCCTCCCTGCCATCCCGAGGGTTTCTCACTGTCTACGCCCTCTGCGCTGCTCACAGTGCATCTATCCCACTTCTGGAGCCATTTAGACAAGCATTAGGCCTTGTGCTGGGGCTGGCCATGGAAAGGAGCAAGCCCATGTTTCCTTGGGTCCATTTGTATGCACTTAGATCACTTCTCCCGCATGGAAGTCACCCATGTCCCCATGATGGGGGTCCTGAGGGCTTTGTCTTAGGTCTATTGTATGCACCTAGCTCACTGCAGTGTTGAGGTTGGAGTGTGGCTTGGGAGGTCACCCATGTCCCCATGATGGGGGTCCTGAGGAAGAAGAGGGACACACACCACACAGGAGCTTGGGGCGTCTAGCCTAACTTTGCCCTGGTGCTTTATGGGTAAACTGACATCAGGGGAAGAATTCCTCTGCAGAAGGAGGCTTTTCTCTGCGTATGTCCACTACTGAGACCACCAAGAAAAAGGATGCCATTCATGCTTTTTGTAAAGAGCAATATAAATATATTTCCATATAGATAAAATACAATAAATAGGTGTTGGTGATGATGCGCACATCAGGGCTGCACAGCAGGGGTGGCTGAGAGAGCTGGGGCCCTAGAGGCTGCCAGGGCTCCTGTGTGTGAGGTAAAATGTGATAGCAACTGTCTCTTTAGGGCAGAATTCCTGCAAGACACAGGCTGGAAGCACCAAAATTGGGTAGCAGCCCTGGGCCTCAGCCTGAAGGATCCCAGGGTCACCTGAAATACGGCCACCAGTCACCAGGACTGTGGCTCTGGTATAGCCACCAGCTGGGGGAGGGGAGAAGAGCCAGCTCTGAGAGGGTAGAGAGGTTACAGCCATCTACACCTGCCCCAGGACCAGAGAGGGCTGGGTGGGTCCTGCCGTCTGCTCATGCGCAGCTGCTGGGGGGAGGCAGCGGGGTCGGGGTAACTTCAGCCAGTCTTCAGCTTCAGCACCCTGGAGAGGGGCTCTTTGGCGCTGGAGTAGATGAGGTAAGAGCCCGCAGTGGTGTTGAAGGCTTCCCAGTCCCGGCAGCCAAAGGTGGGGAGCTTGTGTACCGCCACGAAGCCCTCGTATCCTTGCCACCTGTGGGAGGGATAGTCAGCCTGGTCCCCTCACACTGGTGCAGGGGACATGCTCCCAGGGTTAAGAGAGAAACTGAGGCCCAGGAGAGAATCTGACCCATCCAAGCTCCCCAAGCTCCCTGACATCTGCCCAGGAGCCTGTTTCAGGCACCTGAAGTATTTGAGAGTGTGCAGTCAGGAGTGCTGGCTGTTCGTGTCTCAGTCCTCAGAAACAGGCTCACTCCAGGCACAGTGCGCTCTGGCATCAGCCTTGACCACTACGGTCTTTGCTCTCCACTCTGAGGTCAGCAGGTTCCTATAGGTTGCCTTTAAAAAGGACACATTCCCCATAGGGAATGACATAAATCGATACGCTATTACTTAAACCGGCCACAGGAGCAGAGAGAAGCCGCATCGCGTCCTTATAAAGTTATAGACTTTGGGGTGTCACAGACAAACTTCACTTCCTATATAAATCAGAGTCTGAGCCTCAGTTGGAATCTAGGAGGATGAAGAAATTCCAAGCTGGCCTCAGCCGCTCAGCTCAGGACAAATCTCTCATCACACCAGCAGATTAACATCTCCTGCTGCAAGTGCTATGGACGCCTAAGGAAATCAGAAACTAGGCAGGCCACTCAGCATGACATTCGGATCAAAGCCAGGGGCAGAACTGTGGGCCACCACTGCCGCTGTATAAGAGAGTTCTGGAACTTTGAGCTACTTAGGCAACTGAGTAAGCAATAGAAGCCTTGTCAGGCAAGGGTGTCACTACTTTTGTGGCCGAGATGGTGTGGCTAGGGCCCCCGAGACTCCTCCCAAGAGAAGGCTTTGGAGATGGTAAGACAGTCTGGTTAGGTAACTAGACACAAAAGCTTCTGCCGGTGGAAACAGCACCTCACTCATGCTCGAACACTCAAAAAGAAACTTCTAGAAAAAAAATGCAAGGATATTGTCACACTGTAAGAGGAAAACTGGACTTAGCATGCCCATCTATGCATCTTTATCTGTCAGCCACTATCTGAGGGATGTGGCCAGATGGGGAGCCCTCTAGCAGGTGCAGCTCAGCATCAGCATCCCTGCCCTGGCCAGGCCCAGGAAAACACACCCTCGGCCTGATGGTCTCAACTTGCTCTGAACCAGTGGTCACCGGTGAGGGGAGGGGAGTCCCACACTTTGAACCCTGAGGTGGGAGGAGGAACGTCAGCCATCAGCAGTCCTTACCTGTAAATAATACTGTTCACTGAGAAGGTGTTTCCATCAAAGGAGTTCGCAACCACCAAGAAGTGATCTTCTCCCACGGAGAAGAACTCCCAGTCCAGGGCGCTGAGGAGACAGGGAGCCAGGTGAGGACACCAGCGCCTTTGCAGAGCCGATGCTGACCCCACTTTGGACTCTGGGCAGGCCTTCTCTCCTAAGATACATCTCACTCACTCTGTAATTTCTTCCTCTCTTTTGTCTTTAAGATTTATTTTTAAGTGTGTTGTGGAATATTTAACTATGTAAAGTTTATGCTGCAGAATATTACTTTAACTGGGTAAAGGTGTGTTACATTTGTTTCTGCTGCATTTTTAACAATGTAAAGATGTGTTACATTTGGTTTTGCTGCATCTGTTTAATTATGAAAATATGTGTTGCTGTTTCACCTTGCCTGCCTAAGGCACCTGATTGGTCTAATAAAGAGTTGAACAGCCAATAGCTAGGCAGGAGAGGGGTAGGCGGGGCTGGCAGGCAGAGAGAATAAATAGGAGGAGAAATCTAGGCTTGGAAGAATGAGAAGAGAGGATGAGGGAGAAAGAAAGAGAGACACCAAGTCAGCCAGCCGCAAGACAGGAAGAAGCAGGAAAAGTAGGGCATGTATACAGAAAGAGAAGGTCAAAAGCCCCGAGGCAAAACATAGATGAAGAGAAACAGGTTAAGTTATAAGACCTAGCAAGAAAAGAGCTAAGCTAAGGCCAAGCATTCAAAACTAATAAGTCTCTGTGTCATGATTTGGGAGCTGGTTAGTAGCCCAAAAGAGAAAGCCTGGTGAGTGTGTGTGTGTGTGTGTGTGTGTGTGTGTGTGTGTGTGTGTGTGTGTTTGTGCGCGCGCGCACACACAATGCCCACAGAGGCCAGAAGAGGGCAGCAGATCCCCTGGAATTGGGGGACCTGGAAACTGAATTCAAGTCCTCTGGGAGAGCAGCAAGCACTCTAACCACCAGGCTGCCGCTTCAGCTCCCCTACAGCTGATTTTTAATCACAGCTCTTTTTTACACTTGTTTTCTTCCAAATTCCCTTCCAAAAGGCCTAGTGGGTGCTTTATTCTAAAACTCCTCCTCAGCAGATACCCAGTGTCAGATGTGGGGGCCTGGTGTGGAAATGTGACTCCCTCCAGGGTCCACCGGGCCCAGAGGCCACGGGCAGCTCAGGTGGGCGTGGTTCTGGGTTGAGCTGGACACTACTGTTTCCTCTCTTTGTTCTTTGTCTCGGGAGTTCTTTTTGAATTAAAAAAAAAAAATGAGATTTTCAAAAGTAAACATTGTGGGTACCCGTCAATCAAAAGATTGGGCCTAAGTAGAAGGTCCCTCCTCCCTTACCTGCCTGTAGCGCAGCCGCCTGTTTCTGGAGCAAGCCTGGCTATGGCCTGTGTGCTGTGTGCTGCCTGCCGCTGATCCCCCTTGCACTTACAGCTGTGCATCCCCACGAACACGTAGTGCTTGTGTGTCCTGTGATGTCACAGAGGCCAGCCTCACCTTTTTACTTGATTGTCAGCCTTAGAGTTTTTCTTTAAATTTAGAGTCTAAATTCACTCAGTGTTCTCTCTCTCAGGCTGAGGAGTGCCTGGCACTCAGGAGGGGCTGTGAATATCTCCAAAGCTCTTAAAAGATTAAAAAACACTGTGAGAGCTCCTGGTGCATCCTGGGTTGGTAAGCACCCTGGGCCTAGACCAGTGGTTCTCAGCCTTCCTAATGCTGTGACCCTTTAATACAGTTCCTCAAGTTGTGGTGATCCCCAACCATGGAATTATTTTTGTTGCAACTTCATAACTGTAATTTTGCTGCTATTATGAATTGTAATATAAAAATCTTATAGACAGGATATTTGATGTGTGACCCCCCCCAAAGGGGTCATGACCCACAGGTTGGGAACCCTAGCCTGGAGCTCAGCCATCTGGCTCTGTTGTGTGGACCGTGCAGCTGCATTTTTCTTGGAGATGGTGAGAGTCCTTCCAGAGGAACTCCACGTGGGTGGGGACAGCTTTGCCTTCTCAGTGCTGACTTGGTGGCCCTGCAGAGCAGGTGGGGGCAGGATCTGGCAGTGCATGGTGGGAGAGGGTACCTGCTTGAGCTCAAGGACCTCCCTGATGCTCACCCTTTAGCACACAGATGGACCATTTCTCCTTGTGGGAGTGCTGGGCCTTCTCTTAGTGAACTCACATCGTTAGGCCTTGCTTGTAAGAAGAAACCAGCTACACACGCAGGGCCAGCCTTGGGGATGGGTCTCATCATCATGACCACCTGCTCTGGCCAGGCATCCTGGGAGGAAGTCCGGGATGGCCTGGCCAGTCTTCCAGGGCTGCCCACCCACAGACTCACTCTGCCCTTCCAACCACCTGGTCGGTACCTGCAGGTGGGGATGTCCTGGAACTTAACAAAGGTCTGAGCTGTGACATTCAGCTCGTAGATGACGGAGCTGAGGACATAGGAATCATTCTGCGCCTGCATTTGCACGTCGTAGCTGTGACTGTTCGCCACCGCAAGGAAGATCCTCTCGCCAATGTGGAAGACCTCCCAGTCTGCAGCGCCGAAGGTCTGGAGTGAATGAAGAAGCCGTGTAGGAGGGTGAGGCCGGGGAGGGTGGCTCCAGCTGCTGCCGAGCCACTGAGGTCCACTGCCAGCTGTCCCACTGAGGCCAGCCGGCTGCCATCCTCTCACCAGAGCCCCAAACAGAGTTCCTCTGCCTGTTTGCTCCAGAGGCCACTCAGCCCCACGAAGTGTGAGGTGGTAGGGGAAATGGAGCCTTGGCCACAGACCTGAAGCTGTGCAGGTCCATTTGTATGAAGGGCCTACCAAAAAGAGGTGCGTGGGTGGCGGTGCACAGGGAAGGAGAGGGAGGCCCTGATCGAGGGGGAACATTCCCAGGAAAGCTGAAGCAATGGCAGACAGGGCCCTAGCAGGTATGTGACTGCTTAGGAAGACAGCAGGACAGGGGACCAGAGGGTGGGAAGGAACGTGCTAGCCCACGTGGGAGTCTGTGGCTGATGGACAGGCTCCAGGAAACCCAAGCCCCAGCCAGGGGCTCTGGAGTCAGTCTTAGCATCTGCTGCATCTATGCCTTAGATGTGCCATATCTGTCAAACTGCACAAAGTGAGGCAGGAGCTGCTGGAGTGGGGGGAGCTGCTGTGTGGGGGTAAGGGGAGAGTGTGGCAGATCCAGGAGACGGAGCCTATGGCAGCAGGAGGAGCTAGGACCAGGAGCCACAGTCCGTCAGAGTGTTCCAGCTGCCATTGTGGGAGGCAGCAGCAACAGAAAGGCCGCCCAGGAGTGAGAAAAGGCTGGGGGAGCAGAATGTAGGGAGACTGCCCAGAACTAAAAACAGAGCTTAGATACAGCAAAGCAAAGGCTAGAACCAAACTTCCAGAGGCCAATGGGACCAACAGATAATTGTTAGAACCTCAACTCCCCTCAGAGGGGGAAAACAGCATCTGCAGCTGCTACAAGCAATCACCATGTCTGCTACCCAATAACACATGCCCTATGGGGACAGGGATGAACCCTGCGTTTGGGTAACAGCTGACTCCTGCTGGAATGTTAGTTAGATGATGCCACTCATTCCCTATGTCTTGAGATAACACGTTATACCAGATTCTGTTGGGATCCTCCTTGAAGGATGGGGACCTGAGCCCAGGGCAGGGATGTTCAAGCCACACAGCCAGGAGGAGCCCACAGCTCACCAGCAAGCTGCTTCTCTGAAGACACAGACAGGCTATCCTGGGGCTGTCCCAGGTTGTCCTAGCTGGGGACAGAGTGAACCATTCCGTGGATTGTGCTCCAGATAGGCCAGTGACATTTTCCTGACTTTAGCTCATGCCCAGGAGCCTCCTGCTTGAGGGACATCTTGCACTGCCAATGTGGGAAATAGCTCTGGAACTTCTAGGGGTGTGTGTGTGTGTGTGTGTGTGTGTGTGTGTGTGTGTGTATATGTTCATATGTGCAAGTGTACGTATACATGTAAGCACATGTATGTGAAGGCCAAAGTCAACCTCAGGTATTATTACCCAGGACCCATTTGCTTTGCTTTTTTGAGAGAGGGTCTCTGTGTGGGACCTGGGACTCACTGATTCAACTATCGGCAAGCTCCAGGGATCACTTGTCTCTGCCTCCCCAGAACGTAGATTACAAGCACATGCCACTGCACATCTAACTTTTATGGGGGTTCAGGGTCTGAATGTCAGGGAAGCACTTTACCTGGTAAGCCATCTTTACACTGGAGGTCAGTTAACTACTTGTCTGCACGCAACCAAGAGCCCCTGGTCCCTTGCAGTCCCTGGCCTGGCTGGCCACCCTGCTGGAGGCTTAGAGGAAAAAAAAACCGGCTCCGAGCTGAATATAACATCATTCTCTCCGTGGGCAGCAGAGGGCACCAGTACCCACTGAGCCCAGCCAGGTAGTGGGCAAGAACAGAGGCCTAAGAGGCAGGGAGGTCAAGTGAGGAATAAGACTCTACAGGACAAGGGGTCCAGGAGTCCTGGGGTCACAAAGTCCTGGATGGGGTCAGAGGCTGTCTGAGGCTTTCTAGATCAGCATTCCTTCTCCTCACAGGGCTGTCTATAAGCTGGAATCAGTCCAGGGCCACCTCACAGAGAGACCCTCAGGCCTGCAGGACCTTCAGGCTGCCAGACCCCCAACCTAAGCACAGTGTGGCACAGACCCCCAACCCAAGCACCATCACGGCATTTGCTTCTTGCAAGTAAGTGCTGAGAAAAATCGTCACTGTTGGCCACATGAGGACACTTGTGGACACATACACACTCACAGGCATACTGGTGCACTATGATGTCCACAGCATATATCTACAAGTACATGCACAGGAATGTGTTTGTGCACACACATAGAAACACGTCTACACACATCTAGAAGATGTTTATGCATACCTGTGAGTGTGTGAATGTATGTACACATAGATATAAACATATGTGTGTATACCTGTGTATACACTCACCTACAAGCATGTGTCTGAACATATGCACATATGTGTACAGGCAGGTGCCTGCAGGGACACACCTACGTGCTCACACAGTACACTTCTTCCTCAGGTCACCAGGACTTCCTTTCAGCTTTGAGCTGCTTGCTCTCTGCTCACCTGTACTGACCGGGCCTGAGGGGATTTGCACAGGAAACCCTGGTAGTGGCCGTCCTATGCCACCCAGGGTGGCTGGAGGCCCAGAGCAAGCTCTCCTGGGACGGTGTAACTTCCTGCTGGTGTCAGAAGTTGCCAACTCCCTGCTGGGGCCAGGCCAGGTGCTGAGCATCAGTGAGCAACTGTCCTCCTTCCTGTCAGGAGCCCCGAGCAGGGGTGGAGCCTCCCATTAAGACCTGTAAGGGGCTGCCCAGGACTTTGGGAGTCCAGGAGAGAGGCAGAAGTGTAGGGGAGGTAAGGGGGTCAGTAGGTGAGAAGGCAGGAAAGGGTCTTGGGGTGGCAAAATAGCAGGGTACCCACAGAGCATGTGGGGAGCAGGGGGAATAAGGAAAGAGGGCTGGGGGAGATGGAGAAAGCTTTTGAGCACAAAGAAGGTGACAGCCAGAAGCCCTGAAACCCATAGGAACTAGGAAGGTAGGTGAGAGGTGAGCATGGGATATGTGAGGCTCACCCCAATAGGCAGGGGCTGGGACAGGGTCTTCAGTCACCTCTTGGAGAACCTGATGTGTCCCTAGGGCGTAAGAGACACAAGGCCTGCTGTGTGCCCTGGTATTTGGGACTCCTCTCTGAGCCCAGTCAGGACCAAGGTGCTGACTCAGCAGATGTGGGTGCACCGCTCCACACCTTATGTTTCAGGTACTTGAGGAGTGATACTCCATTCTCCATGTACCCCACACGACAGTTGGGACATAATCCTATAAAAATATTATTCATTTTTTTAATCTGAAATTCACCTTGTTCCTGGGTTAACGTCAGGCACAGACTGGACTGGTAGAGACCTGCAAGGACCCTGCTTGACTCAAGCTCTGAGCCCTTAGCTGGCCAGGTGGCTGGCTCGCAGCTGACTAGTCACTGGCTGGCTAGATTCCCAGGCCTGACTGCCAGAAGCCCCTCCTGGGGAAACCCACACTGCCCCCTCTGCAAGCCCCTCCCACTCAGAGGTGAGAGGGCAGCTGCCGGCCGCCTAGGGCATAGGCTGTGGCTTAGGTTGCTCCTGTATTCCCAGAACGTCAGGGAATGAAGAACCCCACCATCAGATCATTTCACCCAAGCCCACCTAACACAAGAGCCCAGGTGACCAGATATCCTCTGGGATGGGAGGCCTTCCCTCTCTCCCTGGGGAATTCCCCCAGGGAGCCGCCTGCTGTCCAGGCATTGGGTGTATGCCACAGGAGTACCTTGGCAGGATAATGGCACTTCCAGGAGCTGCTGCCAGGAGCACCTGGCATCCCACAACTCCCATTAGGGTGGGTAGGCACTCAGCCATCAGTGGATTAGTCGCTGGACAAAAGAGCCTCTGGGCCTGGCTTTGATGGGGCAAAGATTGAGGATGCCTCTGTGGTCCAGGAGTGCCAGGAGAAGAGGGAAGGCCAATGCATGGCCAGGGCTTCCCTAGCTGCTTGGGGAGGACAGTCAATCAGTGGTCCTGGGGGTACTGACCCCTCATTGTGGGCGGTCAGCTCAGGTGGGCACCCAAGGCTACAGGAAGATGCACTCCTGAGATCCCTGAGCACAGCACATTGCCCGGCCAATTCCTGGTGTCCCACGCCCCACCCCTGTGTTCTTGCCTGACCACAGAGGTAACCTCCAAATCTGGTGCTTTTCCAACCTGCAAGGGCCACAGCCAGTTTCTGTCTCAGTGAATGCAGAAGTCACAGGCATGCTGAGGTGCTTACGCAGCCCAGAGCAGTATCTCCTGAAGGCCATCCAGGTACTGCTTACCTCTGAGGGATGCTCTCACACCAGACTTACTTCACAGACAAGGAAACCAAGGCAAGGAGGCACACTTGTGGCCAGGCCTCAGGGGCGTCCATGATGGGGCATGTGTTCATGCACAAATACATTCGTGTGCACATGCAAATATCTGGGAGCAATGGTCCTAACTAACCTTCAGGATTCACATTGTGTCATATTGACATCATGTCTGATGATTTCATTATCTGCTCCTGCTGACCGGGTGGCAGCTGTTGTCCTTGTCCTGGTCTCACATACCTTACGGACAGTTTTCAAACCATAGAGCATGGAGGCTGCTAGACCAAAGTCTTTCCCAAACCCAGAAGCAAAATCCCACCTGCACGGCACGCCAGCTCTGAGGCTTGTGTGACTGACCCATGTGCTTCCCACCTGCTTGGTGGCAGTGTGGTGTTGGTTTGTTTTTGTCTTGCATGACTGGGGATTGAACCCAGGGCCTGAATGTGCCAGGCAAGCTCTCTACTCCTGGGACAAACCCTAGTCTAGTCCCCAGAACGCACTTTGATTGCAAGACCTAATCTAGAACCCTCTAGGCAAGCAAATGGAAAACTAGGGTCCTGGCCTTGCTGCCTTTTGGGATTGGTGATCTGGGGCAAAGGACTGGAGATGCTAAGGACTTGGCTGACACTGTCTCTTGTTTGAGCTCTGTGGCCCAGTGTGAACATTTGGTGATAGAGAGGGTCTCCCCCTTGTCCTTGGAACAAAATGACAGCATCATGGCTGCAAGCTCCTGGGTGTAGCAGGGTGTGGGGGTGGGGTGGGGGTGCGCAGCTTCATGAGAAGGAAAATGTGCAGAAGAAACCATGTGGGCACAGGGGGCCTCAACAGTGTTCAGATGAGCCTGTGTCAGCATGCATGTGTGTGTATGTGTATGCATAAGCATGTTTGTGTGTGTAGGTTCTCTCCTTGCCCTTTCTGAGGCCCAGGCAGGAAAAGATGGGAGGTGGTTTGTCTCCCATGTCTCCGTGGGCCTTGCTGTTCTTGCTTCTCACCAGCACAGGCTTCATGCCTCACCCCATCTCTGCTTTAGTGGCTCCCTGGACAGCTCTGACTTCACCTCTCACCAGTCCTGGACCCAAGGTTTCTTCCCTGCTTGACCTCTGCCCTCCTCTGGCCCCAGAGAACCTGAGACCCAGCCGCGTACCCTCTCCTGGTGTCTGCTTCTACTCCCACGAGCAGCCCATGTCACTCAGTCCCTTGGGTGTCTATCAGCATCCCTTGCTAGGCCGCTCCTGCTCTACCAGGAAGCCTTTGTCTCGTGGCTGCTATGGCTTGAACGTGGTATGTCCCCATAAACTCTCATGGAGGCTTGGAACCAACCCCATGTAGCTGGGAAGATGAGGCCTAGCCTGTCTGGGTCATGGGCAAAGTGAGTGTCCTTGCTCCTGAGGATAGGTTAGCAGCCCTGAGAGCATGCTGGTAGGCAGTGTGGTAGCCCTCCTGCTTCGTCTCTGCCGACTGCACCCGCTCACCCCTCTGCTTTCTGCCCCGTGTGGAGGCAGCACTTTGCTCTTGCCAAAAGCCGGGCAGAGGCATGCCCACGCTCTTGAACGCCCCACCTCCAGACCAGTGAGCCAATAAAGTTCCTTTGTTTATAAATCACCTCAGCTCAGGTAGTCTGTGGAAGCAATGGCCAATGGACCAAGGGCCCAATCACAGGAGACCGCGTCGTCTCTGCTCTAAGAGAAATCTGGAATTTCTGATGAGAGGCTTGAGAGACTGGAAGGTGCGGCTAAGGAATGCTCCCCTAAAGCATTTCTTACCCCACCACTCTAACTGGCCCCCCACCCCTACCCCAGCAGCCAGTGCCTGCTTACCCAGCCCTGGGCTGTAAAATCCCTAATGCCCGAAGCCTCCCTTTGAACCACTGCATTTACCCATGGTGCCCTGGGAGTGCCTGCCCTACGGATGGGAGCCTGCTTGGTTTGAGTCCCTGCACCACAGACCCTTCCAGAAAGGCATGCCCTGCAGAGGCGGGTGTGTCCCCACAGCTTGCAGGTGCATTCGGAATATGCACTTTGGTTAGCTTCAAAGCTCATGTTCGTGACATTGCAAAATGCAAATGGTAAACGTATTAAAGCATCTCCAGGGCTGAAAGGATTTAAGCAAAAGAAGAGAAGACTATTGGCAAAACATGAAAGTGGACTTCCGTGGGTTCTGAGGAGTCAGAAAGATGTGGGGGAAAGCTGCTTGTGAGGCTAGCCTGCAGCTTGGGCAGGGCTGAGTCTTCCCCTGGGATGCCCTGGTGGCTTCAAGCTGCATCTGCCTCTGCACCCTCGGCTACTCTGTTCCCGCCATGCCCCTCCCTCCCCTCTACAGCACACAGCCCAGCTTGCCCTGGGCTCAGGGTTTTGCTTTGATCCTGCGGTGCTGCTAAATGCAGAGCAGCTCCCCGGCCTCTGGCTGTGCCTCTGCCCCCCACTAAGGCTGGAAGCTGGAAGCTTCCGCTATTCTTGGCCAAGCTGTAGCTATTCAGTGCCGCTCACAGGAACAGACTGTGACCTAAAACTGTCTGTGCCACAAAACTAAATACTCAGAGATTTTGCCACCAGGGGTGGTGGGGACCAGCCAAGGGCCTTCAAAGTCAAAAGCGGATAGATACTATGTCTGTCTCCACCCGATCCCCTCAACCCCGGTCAGAGCCAAGTTGCTTTGCTACACCAGAGACCTGGAGACCCACAGACACCGACTGATCAGAGCAGGGGAGTTGTGACCCCTGGAGAGGACTGCTGTGGGCACCCTGGTTAGCCTCCTCAACAGCCCAGACCCAACCCACACCCAGGCTTTCCTCAGGAACACTGGGGGCTACGGAAGCAGTTGAGGGCCCAGGCCACCCAGGAAGATGTGGCATACAGAAGGGACAGGCACTGGGATCAGGGCCACACTACGGAGCCCTGGCCCTGGGTGACCCCTCCCAGCAGGCACCTGCCACGCAGATCGGGTATCTGTGGCGTCTTGCGCTAGAGAACTCAGGCTCCTTACCAGAAATGACTGGAAGAGCTGGAAGGCGCCGACCAGCCAGATGTACAGGTGGGAGTGCACCTGGGTGGAGGTGCCGTTGAAGGTGTTGGCCACCACGAGGAAGGAGTAGGGCCCCACGGTGAAGAACTCCCAGTCGTAGGCACCGGACGTGGCAATCGACTGGTTGGCTTCAAAGAGCTGGCTGCTGGGGTTCCACCTGTAGACCACGCTGTCGATGTTGTGGTTGTCCCCTGGAACCAAGGTCAGTGCTGGGGGAGCGGGGCTGTTCCCTAGGTGTCACAGCTGCCTGCAGGGCACAGCTTGGCCAGGGCACAGATCGCTAGCTACTATGCATATTCCCAGTATACCCAAGGCCCTCTCTTGTCCCACCCCTCAGGCAACCTCTGTCACCCAGCCTCTGGGTAACATGCCTCGATTCTGCATGCCTGCGGTTCCCAGAAGAGAAAGTCTGTGGGTCCAGATGGCTCACAGGCCTGCACTGGCTTTCCACCATCTAAGCCCTGCTCACCTCCTGCCTTGGCTCTTTCCTGCCCTAATAGGTCAGACTTTCACACAGCACTCTCTCTTTATCTGAAACTTCTCCCCCATGGTGTCCCTGGAAGTCTTCCATGAATAGTGAGTGCTCCCCAGGCATTTCTCCCTCATGAGGCTCTCCAGAAACGCCCCCTTGTGGTGCTCCCTGGAGGCCCTCCCCCATGATGCTCCTTGGGTGCCTCTCCTCCCCTATGATCCTTCCCTTCACGGTGTTCCCTAGAGGAGACCCCTGGGGCTCCTCTCCCATGGCCCTTCCTTGAAGATCTTCCCCATGGTCTTCCTCTTCAGTGCCTGCTGGAGCACTCACCCTGTGGGGTACTCTGTTGTTGGGGGTCTTGGCTCCCCTAGACCCTGAGTGCAATGGCTGCTACTTCACCCCCAGGCTGTCTGGTGCACGTCAGTCACACTTGGGTGGATACTGAGCTATGAAGTCTCTGGAGAGATGATTCAGCAGCCCTACAGCTGCTCCCAAGTCAGTTGTAATGGAATTTATGTGGACTACCTCTGACCACACATTTCAGGGGTAAGTTGCAGGAAATGGACCACGCATGACTTAGTGTTTGTGTGTGGGTACACGTGTGTGTATGTCTGTGTGGTGCGGTGCATATGTATGTGTGTCACGTCCATGTGGAGGCTAGAAGCCAATCTCCAGTGTCATCCCTCAGAGACACTGTCCACCTTGTCTTTTTCAGAGAATGCCTCTCAGTGGCCTGGGGATCACCAATCCGGCTCTGCTGGCTGCAGTGAGTCTCTGGGACCCTCTGCCCTAGTGCTGGGATTACAAAGGCATGTTCAGCCATTTGTCTTAAGTTCTGAGTGTCAACCCCAGGCTCTCGGGTTTGTAAGACAAGCACTTACTCACAGAGCCATGTCCCAGTCCCAACTTAATATTTTTTAATGAGATGAAATATCCACCCTTGCACACAGACTATGGAATGATTTCCTTCCAGGTCAAAGGTCACATGTGTCCTACCTTCTCGGTGGTTGGCTACCACCAGGAAGTACTCTCCATCCACCTTAAAGGCCTCCCAGTCACGGGCACTGTGGGTGGCGATCCTCTGGTAAAGGGTGAACTTCAGCTTTCTGGGGCTCCACTTGTAGATGACCGAGAACTCTTGACCCCTTTCATTTGGCCCAAAGTTAGCTACGGCCAGGAAGATCTGGAAGAGAAACATTATCCTTGGTTGGCACCAGGCCAGGAGCCCATCTACAGGTTTCTGAACCTCAGCGTCTCTCCCACATCCACAGGGAAGGGTATGGGGACAGACCGAGCAAACACCCAAGTGCGGGTAACGGGACACACTCAGCGCTCTATGCTGCGTGGTTGTGTGGCTTTGCCAGGGACAGAAAGCATGGTTTTCCATTCACGAGTGGTGTGTGCGCATTGCTCAGATGCAAATGAGAGCATGCATTCATTTAGGGACAAAATGTTTCCTTCCCTTGTTTTTCTGTTTTCCAATATTTCTTGAATGCTAAAATAGCTTTTTTTTTTTTTTTTTTAAATCACAAGGAAAATGAAAAGCTTTCAGATGTCATTAGGAAATAATCAACTGGTAACACTTCTGCCACTCTGAACCTAGACATGTGTCCCTGCCGGGAGACAGCAGGCTTTGCCTGTTTTGTCCCCAGTGTCTGGCATGGGCCCTCTGCTGGGCCAGAGCCCTTGGAGATAGCCATACAACGCTGTCTCCAGGACAATGTCCTGCCGTGCAGGCTGCAGAAATTGGGAAGAAAACATTCCTTTCTCCTGTCGTGGTGCCAATGCCCTCTCCTTGAACAGGTCCTCTGCTCACTTCAGTCCAGGTGGAAGGAACCGCCCGTGACCTCAGGCCCTTGACCTCCGGGGACCTGCTACTAACATCCACTTATGCATCCTGTGTGGCCAGCATGGTAGGGTGAGAAGTAAGATACTCACTCTGCAAAGCTATCTGTGTTACAACTGGCCCAGGGAAGTCCCTCCAACAGTTAGTGTTTTTTGAAACAGGGTCTCATGTAGCCCAGGCTGGCCTCAAACTCTCTATGTAGCTGAGGATGGTGTTTGAACTTCGGATCCTCCTGCCTCCATTCCCTGAGTGCTAGGATTATAAGTGTGAGACATCACACCTAGTTTATGCGGTGCTGGGGACCGAACCAAGGGTGCGTGCATGCCAGGCAAGGACTCTGCCAACCAAGCCATATTCCTGGCTTGCCCTTCCAATCTTAGCCCTTTTGATTTGTAGTGAGTTAGCCCAGGACCAGCCAGACTTTCAAGCTGGTACCACCTCTGCCTTGTGGGAAGCTGTGCAGGCTCCTTATAGGCATACTCCTGCAGTCTAAAGCCCATAACTTTGAGCATCTCCTCACCTCCATCACTTAGCAAGGGCTTGAAACCCTGAGAGATGCATTGATCTGCAGAGTTCCAGCCTATGGACACCATGGAGGCGCCCATCAACAAGGAAGGGGAAATCACCTGTACAGACTTGCCTTTTTCCCAATGGTGAAATGTCGCCACGACTGTGCCTGGTGTGTGGCAATGTTCTGATAGGACACAAATTTCCCATCCGTCCATTTATAGATGGCTGATCTAGCCTTCCGATTGGCCGTAGCTGCGAAGAGCCCCACACCGGGGATGTTGAACACCTCGATGCCCAGGGTCTCTGAGTTGGTGTGCAGACTCTGATGTTCTTCTACGTAGTCCAGCTTGGTCTTGGCTTGGAATGGGAGGATGGGGACCTAGTCAGTGTGCATAGGAATGGAGTTGGGGGTTCTCCTGGGAGTGGCTTTTGGGACCCTGCCATGACTCGGCTCCTAGGCTTGTGTCCAGGGCCCTGGAATTTATGAAGGAGATGGAGCCCCATTTTATCCTCTTGGGAAAGGACCATTAAAGGGAGGCTGCTCCTGTTCACTAGGGGCCTTGGGGCCTGTGTGGCCCCAGACTCAAACAGGACAAAAAGGAGGTCTGAATGTCTGTGCTGCACTCTCTTTCCGCTATCTACCAGGGAAGGGTTGCTGAGAGAAGCCAGCCATGCGACCCTCACGCCACACCCAGGATATGCCTATTTCTAGGTTGAACACACAGGTTTGCCACACTTGCTAGAGTTCTGAGAACAGCTCTGGGGATGGGCATGCCTATTCTAGGGAGGGAGACATCCTGCCTTGCCTGGCCTGTTCTGGTGGCCACCTGCTCCAGATGTTATTACTGGAGTGTGGTGGCTTTCTACTCTCTGAAGCGGCCCTTACAGATGGATGGGACGCTAAGCCTTTTATGGTAGCCTTTTCCTAATGGAGATACATCCAGCTGCTCTGTGTGCTTAGGATGTAAATTCTGGGTCCAGCCTCACCTGTCAACACGGAGACCCACTCGCTGTCCTCACACAGGTAGAGCCCCTTTCGGGCGGCATCAAACCAGAACTGGACACCCTGTGCCTTGGTGCATGGCGGCCGGGCTCCCAGGGTTACTTTCATGTCGGCTTCTGTGGGGAAGACCAGGCAACAGGGTCTGGCATATCAGGACTCCCAAGATAAGAACTCTGTGCAAGGGGTCCAAGTCTAGTGGTCCTGTCTTTATCTTTCTTGTGTCTGAAGGGAGCCCCAGACAGCACAGGACACTGGACATAGGGTGGGCACCCCTGAGGTCCCAGGCATAATGTGGCTGGCTGACCACACCCACCTTCTGCCTGGAGGGTGTGTCTCTCTGTCCCTTTTCTGTCACCCCACGGACATCCTCAATAGCCATACACTTCTCTACTCTTCCCTGGGAGCCTGCCTCTTCTCAGCAGCAGGAGCTAAGCTATGGGCAGTATTCTTGGGTCTGTGTTTTGATCTCACCACCGTTGGTACCAACACTGGTCTCATGCCAGGCCTCCTGGCTTTATGGGGACAGCTCCATCGGCATCAGGCAGCGATGTAACACAGTAAAACCTAAATGCCCGATATATTCGAATGGGAACTTCCATTATTTATTATGTGAGAATCATAAGCTTGGGGACCAGGCTGTCCTTCGCCTCATCTTCTTTCCACAGAGCAGGGGTATATGGGTAGTTGGGGAGGGACTCTGAGATTCTGTTCAGTTGGGGGTATGATTTTAATCAATGTCTCAACATTGCAATCTAACATTAGGATGGAGCAGATATGAACCGGAGAAAGCATATCCAGGAGATGCCATGGGTTGGAGGGCTAGTGGGAAACAGAGTTAGGTCTTGGTGTGGGCTGGGCTTTGGGATAAGCTGGAGGGAGTGGCTGGGAGGTATGGGCAATTGCTGGCTAGTGATCCAGAGGAGGGAGTCTTCCTGATGTGAGCCATGTCTACCATCTGCCCAGAAGACCAACAAAGGCACATGGTCTGCCTGTAGGCTATACAAGCACAGCCCTTCAAGGGAGGGACAGGTTAGTGGTTCTGGCCTTTCTGATGGCCCTGAGTGACAATTGCCCTTCTGCGACCGAGAGATACACACTGGGAAGGCTGAGAAAGGAGCCCATGCTCTCAGAGGTTGCTGGGGTGGGAAGCAAGCCCAGCCTACTAACCATAGGGATATTTCAGCACCTCATTATCATCAGGCTTCTCTGTGAGCCTCTTCAGCACCTGGGGGATGGACAGCTCAGCCAGCCTGGCGTTCCTGCTGGGACACAGCCTTGGGGTGGCATCTGAGCCTGGCAGCAGAACCAGTTGCCTTATCAGGCCCTGCAGAGGGAGAAAGTGAGGTTCCACTGATTTCTGCAGTTGCTGGAGACCTGGGCCCATATGGCCCAATGGGTCTAGCCTGCAGCGTGGGAATGGGTTATTGGGAAGCCACCAGGAGTGATGGCAGCCAATTGCTGGTAGTGAAGAAGGGACTGTCTACACAGAACTAGAGTGACCAGGCCACATTGCTTTTCCATCTGACCCAGCTACTCTTCCATTCCTTCTTTCACTATCCACCCACCATTGATTCATTCATTCATCTCTCTCTCTCCCTCCATCTATCTATTGTCCATCCACCTACCCTTTTACCATTCATCCATCTGCCCAGCTACCCATGTCCATTCATTATTATCTTCTATCTGTCATCCATTTATCTACCCACTTACCACTCATCCATCTGCCAGCCCACCCGTGTCCACTCATTAATAACCAATCAGTCCACCTACCTATTCATCTCTCTATCCATTCACTCACCCACCTACCCATCTACCCACCCACCCAACATACATCTAGTCACCCAGGCATCAACCCATGCATGCATGCATCCATCCATCTATCCATCATCACCCACCCATCCAACATACATCTAGTCACCCAGGCATGAACCTATGCATGCATGCATCCATCCATCTATCCATCATCACCCACCCATCCACGCATGCATCTATCCACCTATCTGTTTTTCCATTTGCCCATCCAGTCGTAACACAAGTACATTTCCACAGAGTGATTACTATGTGTCAGGTATGGTTGCCGATGCTGAGGACACCACAGGGAACTATAGCTCCTAGCTATGGAGTAGACTCCAGATACCACTCTATCAGTGAGTACACCACAGGAGATGGATGTATGGGTGAATGGATGGATAGATGGATGGGTGTGTGAGTAGATGTATAAGTGGGTGGATCAGTGGATGGGTGGGTAGATGAAAGGATGAATGTGTGAGCGGATCGGTGAATGGGTGGGTAGATAAGAGCATGAATGAGTGGATAGATGTGTGGGTGAATGGAAGGACGGGTGGATGTGGATGGGTGAATGGATAGAGGAGTGGATGATGGGTGGGTGGGTATGTGGATGAATGTGTGGGTGGATGAGTGGATGGATGAATATGTGGATGGATGGATGGATGGATGGATGGAACAGACATACATCAGGGCCAGAAAGACTGGATTTAAGCATCAGTTTATGAGAGTGTTGGGGACAGGCTTCCATGCTAGGAGGACCTGTGAGCAGGGATCCAAGAGTCTCAGGGAAGAGTGTGAGGGCCCCGTGGTGGACTCCTCAACACCTTTGTGTTTCTGGTTCTCACTTAGCATAGATGGCAATCTGTCATCTAAAGCATGTGACAGGCTGTCCCCACAGCCCTGGGGAAGGGGTGCTGCTGGCAGCCCCTCCACACTCACTGTGAATAGGCCTTTGGTTCTCTTCCGGCTGCCAACGAAGAACCGGGCTCCTTTTACTGATAGGGTAGGTGGGAAGGGAACGTCAGCCATTCTGAAATGTGAATGGACAGTACTGGTGTCACAGATGAGGAAGGGCATACACCTCATTTGCTTGTAAAGATAGGGGGTGGGTCTCATATGGAAAACTGGCGAGCATCCTGGGGCAGCTATGGTGACAGGTTCCATAGCAATTAGAGGTCCAGGGCCTGCAGAGCAGAACCTGCTCTGAGGCAAAGGAGGACACCTTGCCCCTCTGGCTGTAGTGGTCCCAGGTTCCCCAGCTGCGGCCACATCTCTCTACCTCCATCTCCTTCCCTATTGCATCTGAGCATGCTTGCAGCCTTTGCCCCGCCTCTGTGCCCTCTGCCTCCTCATCAGGAGCCATCTCACTCAGCTATCATCTTGACTTGGTTTAAGACCCAGTTGGCAGGTAAAGGCACATTCATAGCCCCCAGTGGACCTGAGCTGGAGCACCCCAGGACAGAGCTCCTGCAGGAATTCATGGTGAGGATACATACTGGGCCTTTTTCCTACCCCCTAGTGAACCTCCAGGACCTTTCCCTGCATCAGGACCCTAACCCACATAGCCATTGTGTGCTTTCACACAGCCCGGGGAGCAGGACCGAATGGTGGCTACAGATAGGAGAGAGGCACCTTGCTGGAGACCCAGGAGTCTCTGGAAAGTGCTGGTTGTGATTGCTATGAAGGTTGAACTCACTGAGGAAGCCATGAAAGATAGCAGGCCAAGGCAGGGACATGTAGGCGGAGCCTCTCCATGAGATGATATCGGCCTCTCCTATAGCTCCTGCTTCCTCAGCCTTAACCATCTGCTGCAGTGCACCTAGCTCCTGGCCAGGGGTACCAGGCAACCAGCTCTCCACCCATAGGCCACCTCCACTCTGTGCTAGGCATCCTGGCCCCTGAGCCCAGCCTGCAGCCTTGGTGCTGGTATGCTTTCTCAGCCCAAAGGTCCCAGATCTTCCTTGGCCACAGTCATTCCAATAAGTGATTTCTGGCCCCTGATCGGATCCCTCCATTTCATAGAGCGGTGTAGCTGCTCCATGACCCCTGGCTTGATAATGGAAGCCTGCCTTCCACCAACCCCTATCAGGGACCTGCCTTAGGGGCCAGCACCTAAGGCATTCTCCATAGCCTGTCCCAGGTAAAGGATCTGGCAGGGCAGGAGCAGAAGCAGACTTGCCCAGGACCCACTCCCCCACTGCACAGTGACAGAGCAGCCCCCTTGGAATGGGTTGCTCAGACGGCACACAGCATGGTCAATCACTGGGATGCACATCCTGGTACCTACATGTCTATTGGGAGGCCACAGTCCATGGTGAGGGAAAAGGATCCTTGGGACACAGCCAAGATCAGCGTGTGCCACTGGCGGTCCACGAGGCCGGGGCTCCGGAAGGATACACGGGTCTGCCAGGCACCAGCCAAGTCCTCGGTGAGAAATAGGAAGTGCAGCTGCGTGGGTGAGTACCTCAGGCCGAGCAGGAGTGTGTCCTTCTCCTCCGCCAGCAGGGAGAACAGGTATTCATTCTTCTGTGGAGAGCAGGGCCAGAGGTGGGGCAAGGCTGAAGGAAAGGGAGGAGGGAGGGACCGAGAAGGGTGGACAAGGCCAAGGGGGTGAAGGGGAGAGGGGAGCAGGACCTGTGAGAGGGTGGGGAGAGAGGGTGGGCATAGCAGGAGAGTGGGTGGGACTGAGGGGAGGAAGGTGGGACCAACCAGGGAGTGGATGGAGCTGATGGCATCCTACCCAGTAGCACTTCTGGGAGGGAATTCAGTATGCCTCCCCCCCCCCAACCCTCCAGCTGGTTCAGGACAAGCAGCCTAGTCCAAGTGTTCAAGAGAACGTTTTCAGCTTATAGAGAGAAATAGGTCCTGACCTGCTCCATCGTGAAGGAGCCAGGAGGACCTCACACTGAGTGAAAGAAGCCAGGCTGTAAGGAAAGTGTCTGCTTAGCTTCCCAAAGGCTCTGATTCATGAAGTCACAACAATATGGGTGCTAGAGGTTTGGAGGGGATTGAAGAGCAAGCAGCCAGTAATGGACAGGACAGCTGAGATTTGCTAGGTAGAATGTGAATGAACTAACTCAGTGCCGCCGAGACGCGCTCACATAGGTAAGCGCAGTAAGTTCTATGTTACATGTGTTTTTATTACAGTTAGCAAAGCAGAGTGATACGCCTGTGATCTCAAAAGCAGGCTTCTTGTCCTTCCCACTGTGGCCTATTTGTATCCACACATCTCACCAAGCCGCCCTTAACCAAACACAGGCTAAAGAGCTGAAAGGTAACTTAGCCCTGGTGATAGTTGAGTGTGTGCATACAGATGTGCGCACACTTACTATTTTCCTTAGCGAGGCTCTGCCCACGTGAACCTGCATGCCAGTTCCACACCCCTGTTCTAAAGAGGAGAGGAGGGCTCTTTCTGCTCCTGTGGCACTCACAGTGGGAAGAGAGTGAGTCTGGTTCCTGGGGACTTCCAGGAAATGGTGTGGAGTTTGGGAACTGACAGGTGACAGAAAACAAAACTTTCCCAGTGATGTCCAGGGGATCGGGAGCCACAGTACGCTGAGAGGGAGCTAGAGATGGAGAAGTGAGAATGGAGAGGTATAGGGATAGAAGCCCCTAATCCCCTGCCCCAACACACATACCAGGTTCACGCTGGTTTGAGCTGTCAAGTGCTCAGCCTGTCCATTTTGTATTAGTTACTTTTGTTGCTGTGAGTAAACACCACGACTTATGGAAGAGTTTATTTTGGCTTTGAGTTCCAGAGGGAGAGACTATAAAGGTGGGAGATTAATGGCAGCAGGTGAGAGGAACAGGATGCCAGAGGTCACATCTCTAATCACAAGCAGAAAACAGAGAGCATGGACCCAAAGTGCGTGAAGTCATCAACTCCCAAAGCCCCAATATGCCCCAATAACATATCCTCAAGCAGCCCCCAAACACAGCCATCCACCGGAGACCAAGTCTTCAAATAAATGTGCCTATTTGGGACATTGTTCATTCAAACAACCGGTGACCCCCAGGGGAGGTGGCTACTGTCCCCACTAGAAATGTCCCTGGCTAAGGAGACAGACATTTACTTGAACCACAGAGAGCATGAACCAGAGCATGAGAGCGGATCCAGGTGGTTAAAAGTTTATTGAAGTCATGATCTCTGACAAGCTGATGTCAGGGGCAGGTACCCAGAGCAGAGGGACAGGGGGAGGGACAGTGACCCAGAGGATCAGCAGGCCTCCTGGGAAGGAGGAGAAGAGATCAAGCCACAAAAAATGGGTTGGGGATCCATCCTGGAGGACTGTCTATTCCAGATCAGAATCAGACTGAGAGAGCTGAGAGGGGCCACAGGGAGGGACCTGAGCCAGCTGGCACCAGGAACAGGCCCATCAGCAGCAGGACTTCTGGCCCAAGGAGAGGCCACAGCAGGCCTGGCGGGAGCAGGCAGGGCGGCAGAGCAGGGACACACTGGAGCAGGGCTTGCAGCAGCTGGGCTGGCAGGAGGAGGCACAGCAGGAGGAGGTGGGCACACAGCAGGCAGGTCTGCACACAGGGCGGCAGAGCAGGGACACGCTGGAGCAGGGCTTGCAGCAGACAGGCTTGCAGCAGACAGGCATGCAGCAGGAAGATTGACAGCATGAGGGCTGGCAGCTAGACTGCTGGCAGCATGAGGAGGATCCAGAGCAGATGGGTGTGCAGCAGACAGGCTTGCAGCAGACAGGCACACAGCAGGAGGATTGACAGCATGAGGGCTGGCAGCTAGACTGCTGGCAGCATGAGGAGGATCCAGAGCAGATGGGTGTGCAGCAGACAGGCTTGCAGCAAAGAGTCACACAGCAGGACGGCTGGCAGGGGGAGCAGGTACAGCAAGCTGGCTGGCAGCTAGACTGTTGGCAGCATGAGGGTGAGCAGCAGACAGATTGGCAGCAGGGGCTGGACACACAGCTCACTGGGGTGCAGATGAGGGTCAGGCAGGAGGCTGGGGCACAGCAACTGGGCTGGCAGCAGCTGGGCACACAGCAGCTGGGCACACAGCAGCTGGGCTGGCAGCAGCTGGGCACACAACAGCTGGGCTGGCAGCAGCTGGACTGGCAGCAGCTGGGCACACAGCAGCTGGGCTGGCAGCAGCTGGACTGGCAGCAGCTGGGGGCACAGCAGGTAGGCTCACAGCAGCTCTCTGGGCAGTCATCCACCTGCCAGGAGGAGTTGGTGCGGGCGTCAGAGCAGACAGACATGGTGGAGGCGGCCATGGCGGGGTTGGCTGGGAGCTGGGAGCTTGTAAGTGTGTGAGTGTGTGAGTGTGTATGTTATGTACTGTGGTGTCAGCTTTTATACCACACAGGTTATGTTTTCAGCCGGAAGCCTCTAGAACCTTCCTTCCTCATGGGTATTTTAAGCTGCGTCTTGAAAGCCCTTGTTAATCTGTTTATTTACAGGAGAGTCACAGCTCCACAAGGTGCTGGCTAGGGCCTGAGGGTGCTGTGGTACTTGGTCCTCTGAGTGGAGCCTTGGCCATGCTGGATCTGGCTTTGTGCACACGCCACATGCCTCCTCCTCCAGGCTGTTCCACTAGGCAGTGAATAGCAGGAGTTCCAGCCCAGGTGGGTGGGTAGGGTTGTAAAGCCTGCTGGATATATACACCTGGTGGAGGAGTGTACCTGAACACTGGGGGAGACCATTCTGAGTGTCTCAACATGGCATAGGTCTGCAGAGAATGAGACAATGAGGAAAACTAGAGGGAGATAGATTCTTCTAGAACACAGGCTTTTCAACAGAGAAGGGGAGCTGTGGAGAAAAGTCCCACAGATGCAGGGACTGTGGCCCTCTGCAAGTGAAACTTCACCGTGCGCTGCCTGTGTGCCCACATAGGCTGGGAAACCTGCGTCTCGACTGCGCAGTGACACTTCGGGAGCATCCAGACAGCCCAGCACCCAACCTGAGCCTAGTAGGATGGATGCACCAAGATTGAGTCCTCCTGCGCTGTGGCTGTGGGATGACTGCGGGTGAACGGCACCAGGGAAGGGGTGTGTGTGAGCTTTAGTAAGAGGCTTCTTCGAGAGCTCCTGCCTACAGAAAGGAGTGTCAAAGCCAGGGACAGCAAAGGACCCGCAGGAACCAGTTGAAGCTTCTACCGCTGAAGGAGCGAGCGAGCCGGCCTCCCGGGACCCACAGAGCCACCGGCCACCCTCCCACGCCCCTTTCCTCCCCTCCATTTAAACCATTCTTTGTGGTTTACGATATTCTAACCTTAAGATTCAACCAGTGATTGCATACCAAGTTTATCTCCTTCTCGGCTCTATAATATTCCATTGTATTGATTTACCACAGTGTATCCATCCAGTGACCGGTGGGTATTTTGACTGTCCCCTGTTTACTACAGATATGAATAAAGCTGTTGTCACTGTTGTTTGTGTTTGGTGTTTTGTGTGATAATGAGTTTTCTTTTCTCTAGAGGAAATCTCCGCGTAGGCTTCTTGGGTCACGTGATGGGTAAATGTTTATCTTCAGGCTCCACTATCGCTGAGAGGCAGGCCATCTGCATCCCACAGTAGTGTGACTGGGTCCCGCTCTTCGTTCTTTGTGTTTGTGGTGGTAGCTGGCATTGTGTTGATGAGTGTGTTTCGTGGGCCTATCTGCCCAGCTGCCTCAAGTCTGCAGGGTGTCCTACACACAATGTGAGGGAATGTACTCTCCACACTGTGCTTCTCGGGCCCCGGTGGCTCTAACAGGCTGTGGGGCTCCTGTACCTTGGCATTTCCCTCTGAGACTCTCACCCGCTTCACTCCTGCCCAGGCATCTCACTTGGTAAAAAGTTTCTTTCATATTTATGCCTCTTTTTAAATTTTCTTCTTTTGAGACAAGGTCTCATGTAGCCTAGGCTAGCCTGGAATTCACTGTTTAGCTCAGGATGGCTTGCAACTCCTGGTGTTCCTGCCTCTTGCTCCTCCTCCTAAGTAGTGGGATTTCAGGTGTGCCTTACCTACCATGCCTGGCTCATGCCTGTATGGTTTAAAGGTGAGCGTTTAGTACCCACGAGGTCCATCTCATCAGCCAGTCTCTTGTACAGTCTGCTTCCCACGTTGATCTGAGGAATCTGCCTCACACTAGGGCACCCAGACACTTTGCCTGTATGTGCATGCTTCGTAAAGGTAAAACATGCCCACTCCCTTCTCTCTCCCTCCCTCTCCTCCTCTCTTCCCCTCCCCTCCCCCTCTCATGGGTTTACTGAGCACATAGCTGGGGCAGTGGCCTGGGCAGTGACAAGGGACCTGTTCTTTGTTATTTATAGATCAGGACCATCGGAAGGGCTCATGGTTGCTTTATGGGAAAATTTTACTAAGAAGCGTGAATTGTCCATATTTTGTTCTTTTTTTTTCTTGTGGTGATTATGGGTCTCTCGAAATTACTTATTAATGTAAAAACCAACTTGCAAATTTCTGCAAAGGTGTTTACTCAGATTCTGCTAGGGACTGGACACGTCTCCAGATGAGCAGGGGCACCACTTCCTGATGTATTTAGAAGGCCTTCACGTGAGTTTCATAGTTTCCAAAGCATGCGTTTTTGCAACTCAGGGGCTTAGCTTGGATATGAGGACATCTGCCCCCCAGTGGTGACTGGGACTGGTGGGCTGAGTAGATGTCTGTCCCTTGCTGGAGGTTAGGGAGAAGTCATGGCCCATGGTGATGTCAGCTGTGGGTTCCTAACAGATATCAGAGTAAGGAAGTGCCCTCGCCTGGGTTTGTGGGGGTGGGGCTTTTATTTTGAAAGAGAATTGGGATGTCCCAGCTCCTTTTCTGCACATAATGATATAATTGTATGATGTTTGCTTTTATTACATCAATGCAATATATTGCACTGGCTGATTTTTCAGATATTAAATCAATGTTTTATTCCAGAGATAAATCCCACTTAGCCCCAGTGTTAAGCAGCTTTGTGTTACTGTGACAGAATACCAGAGGCAATCTGCCTATAATGAGGAAAGGTTACTCGGCTCCTAGGTTAGGAAGTGTCACTATGCCTTGTGTGAAAAAACCACGTGACCATGGCAATTTAAAGAAGAAAGAGTTTCTGGGGGCTTATGCTTCCCGAGAGATAAGAGCCCACCATGCTGGGGAAGTGGCAGGTTGTAGAGGCAGCCGGGGCAGCTGGGGCAGCAAGCTGGGAGCTCACACCCTGAGCCACAAGCGTGAAGCAGAAAGAGACTGTGGAACAGAGGGAGCCTCTAAGCTCTCAAAGCCTGCCTCCACTGACGTTCTTCCTTCCACAGAGCCGCATGTCCTATTTTCCCCAAACAGTGCCACCAACTGATGTTCAAACACTGGAGCCTTTGGGGGACATTTCTCATTCCAATCATCCCGCACCACATGGCTGTTTGATGCCTTCAGGCCTGTGTCGGGTGGCATGTCATGGTGGGGAATGCAACAGGAAGCTGCTTACTTGTGGTGGCTAGGAGAGGAAGAAGAAGGCCATAATGTCCCAATGTCCCCTTCAAAGGCACACTCCCATGTCTTAGTGTGCTTTCCTGTTACTGTGAATAAAGGCCATGACCAAAAGCAACTTGGGGAGGAAGGGTTTATTGTTCATCTTACCATCCCACATCACAGCCACCATCAAAGGAAGTCAGGGCAGGAACTGAAGCTGAGGCCGTGGGAGACACCCCTTACTGGCTTGTTTCCCTTAGCGTGCTCAGCCTGCTTTCTTAAATACTCTAGGATCACCTGCCCAGGGGTGGCACCATGTATAGTGGGCCAGGCCCTCTCACATCAACTATTAATCAAGAAAACGTTCCATAGACTTGTCTATAGGCAATCCGGTGGAAGTTTAGTTTCAATTGATTTTCCTCTTCTCCAATAACCCTAGCTGTGTCAAGGTAACAAAAAACCAACCAGCATGTCCAGTGACCTCACTTCCTCCCATGAGGCTCCACCTCTTACAGACATCACCACCTCCTGACAACACCACCGGCTGGGGACCAAGCCTTCGGCACCTGGGTTCTGCGCACACTGAAGAGCTACAGCGGCCATGGCACATGGCTCTGTTTCTGTGATGCTGGATTCTATGGGTGGGGTCTGCCGAGGGCCTCTCTGACAGAGACTTCATATGCAATATGCAAAGGACCCTTAAAAACAACGAACTTGACTTTAAAATGGGCAGGAGAGCTGGACAGACCTAAGGCACTTGTCTGCGCGCTTGTCTTTGAGGATGGCCTGAGGGTAACACTTGTCTCAGAGTGGCTTGAGATGTACCATCCCCTTTCCAGTTTTCAGGAGAGGTCCTGAGGGTCATCGGTGTGGATCCTTCTTGGTCTGTCTCCACTGGGTCTTTGTTTTTCTTTCTTGTGCATTAGCTCTGCTCAGGTAGCTGACCTGAGGCTTCCTCGGCACATGTGTCCATGGCTGTGAGCTTCTCCCATGGCAGGGCTTCTGCTGAGTCTGTACTGTGATGGCTGATGCCCAGTGTCAACCTGACAGGATTTGGAGTCACCTGGGGGACACTTCTGGGCATGTCGGTGAGGGTGTTTCCAGAGAGGAAACACCTGAGACTCCATGGATGTGGGGGCACCAAACCACGGGATGGGGTCATGTGATGAATAACAAAGAGGAAGTGACCTGAGCATGTGTGTGCCTTGCTCTCTGCATCCTGACTGAGGACTCAGTGTGTCCCCTCACAACCCTGCCACCGTGACTTCCCTGCCATGACGGACTGTGTCCTCGAACCCCGGGCTAAGACAAACCCCTTCTTTCCTTGAGTTGTGTTGTTGGGTGCTTTTCACTATCAGAAAAGTAACTAACAGAAGGGGCATCAAGCCTTGATGGGGATGGGGAGTGGAGGGATGGGGGTATCTGCTCCCCATATCTGACAGAGTCTGCCATGCACACTGCGAAGGAGCCTTCAAATCAACAATGAATCAACCTGATTCAAAACTTGGCAAGAGAGCTGGATAGACCCCTTGCCAAAGAAGACATTCAGATGCCATGGTGTAAACTTGGAAAAATGAAGTCATAGGCAGGGTGGGGCACGTCTGTGATCTCAGCTAAGGCAAGAGGAGGAAGATCATGAGTGTGAGGACAATTTGTGCTATGTAGAATGAGAGAGTGAATCTATATACTTGTAAGAATGCCCCACATCAAGATACCAACAAGAGATGTTGGGGAGGAAGGGGTGACGGGAGGTCCCTTCAGTACTTCTGGAAACACAGAATGGCTCGGAGCTGTGGAAGAACCTGGTGGGCTCTTAAAAATATCAAACACACCTCCAACCATCCAGCACTCACACTCCTTGCTATTCCTCAAAAGGACCCGAAAAGCCACATCTTCACAGAGATCTCTGAATGGACGTGCACGCTAACACTTTAGTCACAATGCCAAAAGTGCCATAGAGCAATCCTGAGCCTCAGCTGGGAGGGAGAGACCCTGTAGGGAAGGGCTAAACCTGCCGAGGGAGAGCTTCTGCATCCAGAGCAGGGAATGATGTTCAGAGGAAAAGGACTGTGGAGGAGCATGGACCTGGAGAGGCTTGGAGGGGCATGGCGGATATGGGGGAGTGTAGTGGGACCTGGGAGGGCATAGAGCCCTTCTGAGCATGGTTCTAAGAGAGGGGAGAAGGCTGTGAAGGGATTGCTGGAGGTTGGTGGACAGGGAGACTCCACAGGGCATCAGAACCCTGAGGGCACTCAGGACAGCAAAGTATTCTGTAAGACGCTGCAGTGATGTGTGTGTGTGTGTGTGTGTGTGTGTGTGTGTGTGTGTGTGTGTGTGTGTGTGTGTCCTATTTGACAAAGTCCTGAGCATCTCTGACATCACGAGCAGAGTTGGTGACAAAGCCAGGTCCCCGGGCTGGGCTGTGCAGGGCAGGGCTTTCGTCTGCTGCTCCCGCGCACTCCTTTCCTCCTGTGCAGTTCACTGAGGACAGTACCTGAGCCAGGCCCGTGGTTTATTGCTTTTATCACAGCCTCACCCCCACCTCAGCATCCCTCTTCCACACAGTGCTCCTTCCAGCTGTTCTACTCTGGTTTTCTGTCTTTAAATGTCTTCCTGTCTTTAATCAATTGCTCCATCTTTCTCTAGCATCTTGGCTGTGTGGAATAGGTGAGGACCGTGGCTCCCAACCAATTGGCTTATCTTCTACTGACCACATTTTCCCACCTGGGGTGCCTACTAAACTGAATGGCTCTTCAGCTGGATGCTGCGTTTCTGTGATCCCCCAAGCTCTGTCTGGATGGTCTGGGTGGCAGCAGGCTGGTCACTTGGGACTTACTTAGGTGTTATGATGGTAAATTAGGTCAGGTAATTTCTCTGACTCCCTTCAGAGGAATTCCCCTCCGGGAACTACTCCAGGTGCTAAAGACAGGCTTCCCGCCCAGGAGATGCCCCAGACACGAGTTTCACTGTCTGTTTACTGGGGATCCCTTGCCCAGCGGCAGCTTCTCTTGGCCAGCTATGCACATGTCTGAGATCATCACCCACTGGACATTGGGGACCCTCTGTGGATGCTGGGGACTCTTCCCAGATGTGGGGGGCCCCTCATGGCAGCATCTCATGCTTCTGTTTTGTGCAAAGCATGACACTGAGCTCCAGCTCCACCCAGTGTCATGCTCAGCACAATGTCTGTCACTATTGCAGGGCTAAGTCCCTCCCTCCTGGAAACAGTCACAGTCACAGAGACTGACATGGACTTAAGTCGCATTTCTCACAGCATGAGAAGAGATCCAGGCAGTGAGAAGAGTTTATTGATGTTCTGAACTCTGAAGGACTAAAGCTGAAGACAAGTGACCAGGGCAGAGGGACAGTGAAGAGGGACACTGACCCAGGGTGCAGGGGAGCTCCTGGGAGACAGGAAGTCAGGTCAGGTCAGTGTAGGGAACATGTTGGGGTTCTGTCCTGGGGGGATCCCACATCAGGAGCAGACTAAAGAGGCTGAGAGGGATTGGGGAGCAGGACATGAGCAGGGAGCAGATGGGTCCATCAGCAGCTGGACTTCTGGCATGAGGAGAGGCCACAGCAGGCCTGGCGGGAGCAGGCAGGGCGACAGAGCAGGGACACACTGGAGCAGGGCTTGCAGCAGCTGGGCTGGCAGGAGGAGGCACAGCAGGAGGAGGTGGGCACACAGCAGGCAGGCCTGCACACAGGGCGGCAGAGCAGGGAAATGCTGGAGCAGGGCTTGCAGCAGACAGGCTTGCAGCAGACAGGCACACAGCAGGATGGCTGGCAGCATGAGGATCCAGAGCAGATGGGTGTGCAGCAGACAGGCTTGCAGCAGACAGGCACACAGCAGGAAGATTGGCAGCATGAGGGCTGGCAGCTAGACTGCTGGCAGCATGAGGAGGATCCAGAGCAGATGGGTGTGCAGCAGACAGGCTTGCAGCAAAGAGTCACACAACAGGACGGCTGGCAGGGGGAGCAGGTGCAGCAAGCTGGCTGGCAGCTAGACTGTTGGCAGCATGAGGGTGTGCAGCAGACAGATTGGCAGCAGGGGCTGGACACACAGCTCACTGGGGTGCAGATGAGGGTCAGGCAGGAGGCTGGGGCACAGCAGCTGGGTTGGCAGCAGCTGGACTGACAGCAGCTGGGCTGGCAGCAGCTGGACTGGCAGCAGCTGGGCACACAGCAGCTGGACTGGCAGCAGCTGGGGGCACAGCAGGTAGGCTCACAGCAGCTCTCTGGGCAGTCGTCCACCTGCCAGGAGGAGTTGGTACAGGCGTCAGAGCAGACAGACATGGTGGAGGCGGCCATGGCAGGGTTGGCTGGAGGAGAGTAAGTTTGTGAGTGAGTGAGTGAGTGAGTGAGTGTTGAGTGTGAGTGTGTGTGAGGTGCTGGGCCGTCAGCTTTTATCCCCCTGTGCTGTTGTTGTCTGGCTTGGCCTCCCTTCCTTGTTGGTGTGGCTCGTGGTCATCATCAGGGGTTTGTTTGTCTGGGATGTTGTTGTCAGGCCTGTCTGCCTCCTGCCAGTGGGTGGTGCTGGGGACAGAGGTGGGGCAGTTAGGTGAGGCTCTGTGAGCAGTGAGGTTGGGGTGTCACTGGTGGGACTCTCCCAGCCATCCTATGGCAGCAGGGATGTCATCCGGCCATGGCCAGCTGCCAGGACCCCGTCCCCTCTCAAGAAGTAGTGGCGGGAGAACAAGGTCCTCAGGCCAGTACTCCTCCCACAGCCCAGCTCTGGTGAGGACAGCTGTCACTCATTGCAGTGCCGAGACCAGAGGTGTGCGGTGACATGTGTAGAGCCATTGGGTTGAGGGTGCAGCGACTGGCCTGTAACCTCCACCCCTGGAGTCTCCTCAGCTCCTGCACCTCTCTGTGTCCACCCTGCCCTGGGTCTGTGTCCACCCTGCCCTGTGTCTGTGTCCACCCTGCCCTGTGTCTGTGTCCACCCTGCCCTGTGTCTGTGTCCACCCTGCCCTGTGTCTGTGTCCACCCTGCCCTGGGTCTGTGTCCACCCTGCCCTGTGCCTGGGGTTTCGGAAAGGTGGGCTCATCCCCTTCCCGCTTAGGCCAGTGGGCAACTCCTGGTTGGGTTTTCCAGTTCTGAGCCATGAGGGGCACTGTGTGAGATGGTTTCCATGTGTCTTGCCTGCCCCTCCCCATCCTCTATTCCTCTGCCCTGCTTCTCCTGGCCAGCCTTCCTCTCCCTCCCTGTGGATCAATCTCTCCCCTCCATAATCTGTGCTGTTGATGCGTTTTTTTTACATATTTTTTTTCATAAAAGTCTTTACTGCCTACTTCCTTATGAGACATGTATCCCAGCTCTTAAGTAGAACCATTTAGACCTTCCGAAGCAAATGACGTCTCAAAATGACGCCAGTGTCTGGGGCTAGTCCTTCCGTCACGGGGCTTCTAAGGTGAGATACTGACGTGTGTGGCCAGCTGTCACTCCACACAAACCTAGGTTGAGAGACGTAACCTGTGGTTTCAGAGCGTCCCGTCAGCCTCACACAGCCCCATGCGGCCCCATCCCTGGAGAAGCCCCTGCCTCAGAGAGTGGGAGACAAGCACAGGCTGGAGGCCACGGCTTCCACACCCAGTCCCTAAGTTTGTATGTTTGCAGGGCTGGGGATGGGAGTGGCAGGTGCATGATGGGTACAAGGTGGATGGAAAATTGTGTGCTGCTCTGTTCGGGGCTGTGGATCTTACTCCATGTTTGAGGGCCAGAGCTTTCTGAGGTGGTTTGGTAACAGACAAACTCCACCCTTGCCCAGCTTTCCTGTCCTGTCTAGTCTGCTCCTCTCTCCTTCCACAGCACGCTGCATCCCCACAGGCTCATTTACTGTGGAGTCTCAAAGACCTGGCACAGTCACCTCTTGGTAGAACGTCCCTGAAGGCATGGGCACATTTTCTTTTCAGAGAAATTGCTGTAAGATGGATGAATTCAGACAGTTGGAACCTGGCTACAAGAGTGAGACCCACTGTCACCCTGGTGGACCTGGGGTGCAAAGTGTGTTCTTGGGGCTTCGTTTTGCATTTCCGTGATGACTTGGGAAGTGGTGTGTAACTACGTGTGTTTATTGTCATCCTTAGTTTTGCCTTCCTGGAGGGTCTGTGCACACATCCTGTGGCAATATGTGAAACACCGTGATTCCATGCCTACGACATGTTGGGAAAGGTTACAATGAGGAGATGGTTGTGGTTTGGATGTGAGATGTCCCCACAGGCTCACATGTTTGAATATTTAGTCCCAAGTTGGTGGTGCCACATTGGAAGGTTGTAGAACCTTTAAGAAGTGGAGCCTGGCCAGGCGGTGGTGCACGCCTTTAATCCCAGCACTCAGGAGGCAGAGCCAGGCGGATCTCTGTGAGTTCGAGGCCAGCCTGGTCTACAGAGTGAGATCCAGGACAGGCTCCAAAGCTACACAGAGAAGCCCTGTCTCAAAAAACAGAAAAAAAAGAAAAAAGGAAAAAAGAAAAAAAGAAAAGAAAAAGTGGGGCCTGGCTGGAGGATGCATCACTGGGGGAGGGGCAGGCTTTGAGGTTTTATAGCCAGCCCCACTTCCGTTCTGCCTCTGGACCAGTTGCCTCACACTCCTGCCGCCTAGCCTTCCCCACCATGATGGACTGTAATCCTCAGACTCTGAGCAGAAACATTCCTCTCCTCACGTATTTGGTGACAAGTAGCTACTGGGTCTGAATCCAGATCAGTGACAGCCAGGGGCTGCAGTGGCCAGCAACTGATAAACAGGGAGAGGGGACAAGAGACTCCACAGATGGACGTAGGTGGTGATGCAGTGCACACACCTGCCTAGCTTTAGAATCCAGGGAACCCATGCTCCAGGCTGGGTTGCCTCGCCGGCCTTGATGCCGGGGGAGGAGCTTGATCCTGCCTCAACTTGATGTGTCATCTTTGTTGACACCCATGGGAGGCCTGCCCCTTCCTAGAGGGAGACAGAGGAGGAGTGGATGAGGAGGAGAGGAGGGAGGGGAAACTGTGGTTGGTATGTAAAATACATGAAAAAATTAATTAATATAAAAAAGAACCCATACAGAAAGAAGGAAAGTTGTAATATCTTAAACCCAAACATCTAGGGTCAAAACCTAGAGCTGAATTCTTTCTGCCCAGATGTCTGGCAGTGAAGACACTTTCATTGGAGGATTCTCCAGTGGACTGGAAGCAGGAAGCACTCCAGTCTTGCTTCCCCAGGTTGCCATGATTATCCAGACCTCAGGGAGTTGGGGCATTGAGGAGTTTGCTTATAGGGAGAGCAACTGTAGAATGTTATGTGTGGTCCAGAGGCCATGGTGTGTCCTGGAGACACGAGGCCTGGCTGGGAGGAGCTGGCCACAGCCAGAAAGGTGGCAGTGGACAGTGGACAGTAAGGAGCTAGTTAGTGTGCTAGCTGGGGTGGGTTATCAGCAGGAGAAGGGGCTCAGAGCATCAGATGATGACAAGCAGGATCCCTCACAATGGTCCAGCAACCCTGGATGTTACCAGATGTCACTCCCTACATCTGAACCCCAAAACACAGGAAGCAAAGCCAAACAGAATCAATGAGCTGGGCAGTTGTTCCAGGCTATCCGCGGAGACTTCAGTAAGCCTTCCTCTCTCTAGTAAAAACTCAATGCTAGAACTAGATCCAAGTCCAATAAGGAAATGGAAGGAATGGAGGAACACTGGGAGCCAATCAGGGTCCATGGATGAGCACAAAACAAAACCAAGCAACAGCAGACCAGATTCCTTCCAAACGCGCATGGACCATTCTCCTGACAGACAGCAAGAGAGGCCGTGAAACCAGGGCAACAATCGAAAATGATTGAAACCATACAAGTCTCTCCCCTGACCGCACAGCAAGAAAGCAGACAGTGAACTAGAGGTAATCGGAGTTCACAGTAAATTTAGCCTCATGGACAACCTGGATGCCAAAGAGGATGGGAGAGGTCTTAAGAAAGGCCTTAGCTGGAAGAAGAGGCAACTGTCAGAGCTGATGAGGTGGTAGCCAGAATGATCCTCAGCGGGGAGCAGGGAGCTGGGGACACCTGAGTGAGAAACCTCACATCCATCTGTCTTTATACCACAAAGAAGAGAAGTGATGCCCAAGGCTAACAGAAAGACCCCAAGATGAGAGAACTAAGAACTAACAGCAAGTAGAAACAGTGATTGAGGAAGCCCAAAGTTAGCTCTTTGAAAGCAGCAGCAGAACTGATGACATTTAGCCAGACTGATAAAGAATCGGTTCAAGCCAGACGTGAACCCGGAAAGCCCTATCAAGAACAAGCATTCATCGAGGCACGGCTCGGGTCAGCCTTAGCTGAGTTCCCATCCAGAATCAGTGTGCACTGTGAACATCTACAGATTAGCGCCAGGAGAGACAAGCTGGGTGACAGATGTCAACTGCCATCTTGTCCCTTCACTGTGGTCCAGCCGCTAGCTGGTGTCTGGTTGGTTCAGCCATAAGTATCTTTTCTTTTCTTTTTAAATTATCATTATTATTATTATTATTATTATTATTATTATTATTATTATTTTGGTTTTTCAAGACAGGGTTTCTCTGTGTAGCCCTGCCTGTCCTGGAACTCACTCTGTAGACCAGGCTGGCCTCGAACTCACAGAGATCCGCCTGCCTCTGCCTCCTGAGTGCTGGGATTAAAGGCGTGCTCCACCACCACTGGGCCACAGTAAGTATTTCTTACAGGACAGGTCTGCTACGGATCAACCCTTTCTGGTGGCACCACCCTATCTGAGGCTGTTGCTTGTGCTTCAGTTTTGGTAGTTAATGAGTCTGCCAGGTCGAAGGATGGGTCCCGCCCCGTCCCTCCACCCCCAGCACTCTGTATCATCCATAATCCTCTTCCTCCCGCTCCCCTGGCTTTTCACAAAGCCTCAGCTCTCAGTCACCTCTCTCATTGTGTCAAGATTCACTGTTTTTCTCTCTTAGCAATCCCATGCCTCCATGAAAGCACCATTGTCCATGGTGTCCATTGAGTCTCCTGGAGTGGAGTGCATGCTTCATTAAATTAGGAATGTTTGAGGCACCATTTCTTTAAATATTTCTTTCTTACTCTCTGCTTCTGGAACTCCTCTCACACATGTTGACGTGCCTTAGGGTGTCCGCTAGTCTCTCAAGATCCACCCAATCATCTTCATTTTAAAAATCTACCGCTGGCACTGGCTGTCTCAGGGGTTGTCCTCACATCGCCTCGCTCTTCTGGTCTCCCCCTTTGACTGCCAAAGCCCAACCGGGAAATCTCCACTTCAGCTGTCTTACTTTCCAAGTCATGAAATTCCTCCCATTTCCCCCCTCGTTGTATCCTCTGCTGTGTGGTCTGATCTAGAGGCCCCCTCCAGTGAGCACAGCCTCTGGGCTAGTCTGGGAGCTTTTTCTAGCGGTTTCCTCCTGTGCCCAGCTCCTGCTTACTTCTTTGCAGGATGCAGAACTTGCTGACTGTGGATAATGAGCACTAATGGCTGGTTCTGGGTTTCTGGGTCGCTCCCCACCCCCTGCAGCCTGTTACTGACATTTCCGGTGTAGACTTGTTATTTTTGCCTTACAGGTTTTTTTTTTTGTTTGTTTGTTTGTTTGTTTTCTGAAGTAGCCTCATCACATGTACTGTGTATTGGAACTATTTGTTGAGGTGGTGCTCTGGCAGTGATTTGGCAGAGTTTCCTTCAATGTCTGGTGTCATGGTTTGGATTTTAAATGACCCCCAAAGACTTAAAAGCTAAGACTCCGTCCCCAGCTTGCAGCACTACTAGGCTGAGAAGGAACCCTTTAGAGGACGGACTTGTTAGAAGGAACTGAAGGTTAGCCTGTGAAGGGACCCTGGCCCTTTGCCCTTTCCTCCTGGTCTCAGGTGAGCATCACCATGTTATGCTTCTCCACCACGAAAGTGTGAGCCCAAACAGTCTCTTCCTCCATATGTGTTGTCTACCTCAGGTATTTTGTCACAGCCCCTAAGCTTTGTAGCTTTTGTGTGTTTACCCGTGGGGCTCCCCCTCAGCTTCCAGCTGGCAGTTTCCACCCTTCTCCCCTTCACTTCCTGTTGCACCTTTACTTCCTGTTTGCTCAGGGCTCAAAGCTCGGCCCCCAGTGATGCCCTCAGCACGTGCCTCTGTGGTCATGTTTGGGACCTTCTAGACCCCGGGGGCTGTTTCAAAGCCCTGATTTCTCAAAGCATTTGGTTCCCAGCTTTCCTCAAACCCAGGCCTTCTTCTCCACCCCGGGCAACACTGATGGGTTGTTTACACTTGGATGCCTGACCGATGCCCTCCCTGTATTCAGCAAGTTCTGAAGTTGGAGAAACTGAGGCTGGCTCCTCAGGGAGCCTCAGACAGGTGAAGACCAGTGCCTACATGTGCTAGTTTTCTTTTGGTTGCTGTGATAAAACCCTTTGACCAAGAGCATCTTAGGGAAAGGAATTATTTGACTTATACTTCCAGGTCACAGTCCATCACTAAAGGAAGTCAGGCCAGGAACTCAAGCAGGAACTTGAAGTGGAAAACATGGAGGGACATAGCCTACTCATGCTTAGCTAGCTTTATTTATTTATTTTTTGAGATAATAATAATATACTTACATCGTTTTCCTCTTCCCCTTCCTCACTCTAACCCCTTTCATATACCTTTTCGCTCTCATTCAAACCCATGATCTCCTTTTCTGTGATTGTTGTTACACACACACACACACACACACACACACACACACACACACTTGTCATCTATCTATCTATCTATCTATCTATCTATCTATCTACCAATCATCTATCTATCTATCTATCTATCTATCTATCTATCTACCTACCTACCTACCTTCCTACCTACTTATCCCTGAATATATAAATACAACCTGCTCACTTCATATAATGCTATTTGTATAGATATGCTTTTCGGGCTGACCCTTTGGTGTTGGATAATCAGTTGGTGTGTTCTTCCCTGGGGAAGACTATTTTTCCTACTCACAGTGTTCCTTAGTTGCCTGTAGTTCTTTGCGTAGGATCAAGGCCACTTTAGCACGTCTACTGGTTTTGTCCTTGTTCAGCTCACATTTAGGCAGCCATGTTAGTGAGACTTCAGGGGTGTAGCTTCTATGGCATTTCTAGTAGACACACTCTCACAGCAAACTTCCTGTTCCTCTGGCTCTTACAGTCTTTCCACTCACTCTTCTGAAATCATCCCTGAGCCGTAGGTGGAGGAGTGTGTTATAGATGCATCAGTAGGGACTGGACTCCACAACCCTGCATTTTGATCTGTTTGCTATTATTGTCCGTTGCAAAAAGTTTCCTTGATGAGGGATAAGAACTACATGTATCCGTGAGTATAAGAATAAACATTTGGAATGTAGTTAGGGATTATGCTGGTTTACACTTCACTAGCCCTGGGTATTTGGCTAGGTTTCCAGTACCAGGCATGATTTCGCTCTTGTTGAGTGAGTAGCTAGCTCTCTTATACAGCCAGAACTACCTGCCCAGGGAATGGTGCCACCTACAGTGGGCCCTTCTACATCAACTAACACTCGAGATTATCTCCCACAGACATGTCCACAGGCCAACATGATCTGGGCAATCCCTCATTTGAGACTCCTTTCTCAGATGATTCTAGACTGTGTCAAGTTGATAGTGAAGCTTCCTCAGAAACATGTCCACTAGACATGTTCCTAGACACCAGTCCCACATAGGGACTGCACCTGCTGCCAGCCAGGACTCGGCCCAGTAGGGCAGGGTTGAGAGGTGGCAGTCACAAAGCTCCCCCAGCTGTGCCCTGGTGTTTCTATGCTTCAGTGTCCTGTGTGTTGATGGCTGTGACAGAAGAGCAGCAGGTGGCAATTGAAGTTCAAAGTGCCAGCCCACCAGGAGGTGAATCCTTGATGGGTGAATCTTGGATAGGCAAGACTCCAAGACCACAGACTCCAGAATGTCTTTTGCTTCTGGTGTTCCTTTACATGTTAGCCGCTGCCATCTTTCTCTGGTATCTGGCATGGTGTGAATGGGTGTGGGGAGATCCCCACTGCCTGTAAGGTAGTGTGTTTATCTCATGGATACATTCTGTTCTACTGGGCATTTTTACCTGTGGATTATTGTGAAGATGATTTCTTCTTAAACTGTACTGTCTAATTGATAATAATGTTAGTTTAAATAGAGTTTTGATGATTAAAAATAAGTACAATGAAGTGTCACCCAGTTAGGACCTATGAATTTCACTTAAGGAGCTGCATAGATCACAGTTCAGGTTAAGGAAAACAGTGGAGTCCTCAGGAGCCAGGCTGGCTAGAATTCTTTTAATCTTAATATTGAACGATGCATTCATAGGTTTTGGTGCACATCATGGCCGAAACAAAGCCTTAAAATAATTTCAGGTTAGATCAGATGTTTTGATAATAGCCTTGAGATGAAAAATCCTAGAAAACAATCTGAAGTTCACAAGGACACATAGCTGAGCTATAGATTCTTTAGGTGAGGGTCAAAAATACAAAGCAGCCCCGTCATTACTAGTTGACGTACTTCCCTGATAGGATTGGTTGGTGATCAGTTCCTTGTACCCATTTTTGTCCTCAATCTCCTGATATAAAAAACTATTATTGAATGGGTATACACCCTAAAGATTTAAAGTAGAGCTAACGGATTGTTTTAAAAGTTAAAACAATGTATGTGGGTTCTTGGGATGACTTTGTTTTACTCATGTAAGGGAGATGAAAAACATGTTTTTATATGTATTCATTATAATCATTCACTTGAAAAATAGGTGTAACCACATTGTAATTTCTATATTGCCTGAAGGATTTTGTTAGGATATATAGTTGTAGAAGAAAAATAAAGAGACAGAATATAAAAGAAGAATCAGAATACAAAAGAAGAATAAAGAAAAGGTCTGAAGGAAACCATCAAGAGTGTATGAGTGTCTTTTCCCTTACCTCCTCAGATAAAAAAGTCATAGTGCACCAACTCCATGAATTCCCTTCGAGCCCTGCACCGCTGAGGGCTGGTCCCCCAGGAAGCAGAACATGGAGGCACCTGGCACCTGGCAAAGGCCACCATGGGAAGCTATCTTCCTGGTCACATGACTCCAGGGTAATGTGTCCATGATGAGGTGGCCTCCACTGTCCCTGCTGCTAAGTGGACTCAGGAATCCCTGTAGAGACACTGCCTCCCTCTCCCTGACCAGTTTGTTCCCTTGGCTCTGCCCTTGCACTTCCAGGAGACAATTCTTTTCTCTGTGTAGCTTTGGAGCCTGTCCGGGAACTCCCTCTATATACCAGGCTGGCCTCGAACTCACAGAGATCCACCTGCCTCTGCCTCCTGAGTGCTGGGATTAAAGGCGTGCACCACCATGCCTGGCTCCTGGAGACAATTTTTTTTTTTTTTTTTTTTTTTGGTTTTTCGAGACAGGGTTTCTCTGTGTAGCTTTGCGCCTTTCCTGGAACTCACTTGGTAGCCCAGGCTGGCCTCGAACTCACAAAGATCCACCTGCTTCTGCCTCCCGAGTGCTGGGATTAAAGGCGTGCGCCACCACCGCCCGGCAACAATTCTTAATGTTTCTCAGTAATGGTGAGGTCACGTTTGCCCACATTTGGACATCATGTCCTTCTGTCTCCTGTGGGCACATTCCCTTACCACTCTGGGTTGCTGTGGCCACTCCAGGCTTATGGCCATCCCCATCCCATTGTACACCATGCCTCAGCCTCCACCCATAAGTGGGCAGCCAGAGGCATTCTGGTGCTCACTTAGCCTCCCCAAGCACATGCATGGGCAGGAAGTCAGGATGCCCACATTTCACCACAGTGGACCCTCTGGGTGCTAGGCCAGAGGCCAGAGTCCCCTCATCTTTACCACACACACAATGGTGGACTTGGGCAGTGGGGTAGGGTGCTGCTCAGAGTGGGGACCAGTGTGCAGAGTTTCTGCTGCCCAGAAGATCTAGAAGTGGCCAGCAACAGAGCACAGAATGAGGGAACAGGAACTTCAGATCATATTTGATGACCCCCACACCTCACAGATGCGGATACAGAGACAGTGGGTGGGCACAGGTCCAGAGTCAGGTGCAGGCCTCACAGAGCCAGGTGCATAGTCAAAGGGCAGGTGCAGGCCTAGCAGCCAGAGGCAGAGCCCAGAGCCAGATGCAGGCCCAGAAACTGGATACAGAGCTCAGGAGCCAAGTGTGAAACCAGGTACAGAGCCCAGAGCCAGGCGCAAGAACCCAAAGCTAGATGCAGAGCTCAGTGCCAGGTGCAGGCCCCAGAGCCAGGTGCAGAGCCCAGAGCCAGGTGCAAGAGCCCAAAGCTAGATGCAGGCCCCAGAGCCAGGTGCAGAGCACAGAGCCAGGTGCAATAGCCCAGAACCAGATGCAGGCCCCAGAGCCAGGTGCAGAGCCCAGAGCCAGGTGCAGGCCCCAGAGCCAGGTACAGACCACAAAGCCAGGTGCAGAGCACAGAGCCAGGTGCAGGCTCCAGAGCCAGGTACAGACCACAAAGCCAGGTGCAGGCCCCAGGGCCAGGTGCAGGCCCCAGGGCCAGGTGCAGACCACAGAGCCAGGTGCAGGCCCCAGAGCCAGGTGCAGGCCCCAGAGCCAGGTGCAGAGCACAGAGCCAGGTGCAAGAGCTCAGACCCAGGTGCAAGAGCCCAGAGCCAGGTGCAAGCCCAGAGCCAGGTGCAGAGCCCAGACCCAGGTGCAAGAACCCAGAGCCAGTTACAGGTTCCAGAGCCAGGTGCAGAGCACAGAGCCAGGTGCAAGAGCTCAGACCCAGGTGTAAGGCCCAGAGCCAGGTGCAAGCCCAGAGCCAGGTGCAGGCCCCAGGGCCAGGTGCCAGGTGCAGAGCCCAGACCCAGGTACAAGAGTCCAGAGCCAGGTGCAGAGCCCAGAGCCAGGTGCAAGAGCTCAGACCCAGGTGTAAGGCCCAGAGCCAGGTGCAGGCCCCAGAACCAGGTGCAGGCCCCAGAGCCACTTTTCTGTATGACAGTTACTACAGAGATGGAATGGGACAGAAGAGGTTTTATTGGTGCTCAGAGGCCAAGAGTAACACAGCACATAGCAGGATCAAGCCAGCCAGATTGGGAGTGGGTGAGGTGGAGCAGCCAGCACTTCCAGGAGCTGAGGCAGGAGAGTAGCTGGGGGACACTTAGGCTCCAGACCTGGCTGGACTGGTGGAGGAAGGGTAAGGACGGGTGGGCCCAGAACACCCAACAGGACTATGGGTCGGGGCAGACAGGTGGCAATCAGGCTCACAGCTAGACAGTCAGCAGCATGAGGGGGAAGCCCCACAGCAGACTGGCTCACAGCAGACTGGCTTGCAGCAGACTGGCACACAGCAGGATGGCTGGCAGGGAGAGCAGATGGAGACACAGCAGACTGGCTTGCAGCAGACAGGTGTGCAGCAGACGGGCACACAGCAGGACGGTTGGCAAGGGGAGGAAGTGCAGCAAGCTGGCTGGCAGCTAGACTGCTGGCAGCACGAGGGTGTGCAGCAGCTGCTGCAGGCAGATTGGCAGCAGGGGCTGGACACACAGCTCACTGGGGTACAGACAAGAGTAATGCAGGGGGCTGGGGCACAGCAGCTGGACTGGCAGCAGCTGGGCTGGCAGCAGCTGGGCTGGCAGCAGCTGGGCTGGCAGCAGCTGGGCTGGCAGCAGCTGGGGGCACAGCAGGTAGGCTCACAGCAGCTCTCTGGGCAGTCGTCCACCTGCCAGGAGGAGTTGGTGCAGGCGTCGGAGCAGACAGACATGGTGGAGGCGGCCATGGCGGGGTTGGCTGGGAGCTGGGAGTGTGTTGAGTGACTGTGTGAGTGTTGAGTGTGTGTGTGTGTGTGTGAGGTGCTCTGGGCTCTGGGCTTTTATCCCCCAGGCGTGTTTTGCTGCAGGAGGCTCTGGGCCCTTCCTCTTCCTTGTTCAGTCTGGAGGGTGCTCTGCGGAGCCCAGTCATAAACTGTTGTGCTGTTCACTCTGCTTGGGCCTGTGGCTGTTGGGACCCCTGGAACACGGCCTGTCTGCACTCTACCTGGTGGCCACCTGTCAGGATCTGGGAGATGACTCTTGGCTCTGAGGATGCACTGTGTGTCCCCAGCCTCTGACCTCAGTGGGGTAACCTGGCTGGCCTGTGACTAGGAAAGAGGAGGCAGGCATCCTGATTTGGAGCAGGCAAGGAGGACATCCAATGAAGTCTCCGTGGTGCAAGAATGGGTCAGTTGTAGGCAGCCAGCCAAGGGTCTCTTGGGAATGAAGATGGTCACTGAAGTGGACTCCTAGGCATTTAGAGACCACACTGAGTCTGACCTAGCCATAAGCCAATGTCCTCCTGGAGCACAGGAGGTCCTTGTCACTTGTCCTGGGTCAAAACCTGAGGCTGGGGTGAACATACAGGCTGCGGGAGGCAGGCATGGACTAAGGTCACATGGATTCACTTATCATCCTGGATGGCCTGTGCCAGGGAGGTGAGCTGGCGAGAGCTGGCCCTGATCCCAGATGCCCATCTCAGGCATAGCTCTCCTGCATCCCAGGGTCCTCTCGCCCTCTCTTGTCAGGTGCAGAGTAGCACTGTGGGCAGGAAGACAATGTTCGGACCTGACACAGCGGAGTCTCCCACAGAACGGAGGCCTCCTTAGCGTTCTGGGCGGATGTGAGGGGAGGGGTGAGCAAGGCCATTGTCACCAGAACTTCCCATGCTGTTCTGGGGTCCAGTGAGGTGACACACAAAGAATCCAGATGCTAACAAGCGTGTCTGGTGTCTGTGGGTGAGGGGACCCTCCACCAACAGCTGAGTTGCCTGTCTGAGGAACTGTTGTGTCTACATTCACAGGGGGCCAGATGAAGAGAGATTCTGAGCACCCAGTAGCCCTCCAGGGTACCTGTTGGGTCATGGTGCGGTCAGAGGGAAGCAGAAACCAGCAGTATAAAACATCCATGAGTCTCTGAGACAGTGCCAGAGCTGTGCACAGAGCTCAAGACCCTCACCAGAGAATGTGCTTGCTCCCTGAGGAACTCAGGACATGATGTCCCTGGGACATAGGCCTTCTGCAATTTTTATTATGACTTAGGTCATTGAGTTTTTCTGCACACTCAATGCATTCCATGCTCCATAACCGTTAGCCATAACCCTCTGTGGCCACCCACAGGTGACATCACAGACTCGCTGTGAGACTGTCCCAAGGAGTGTGAGCAAGGGGACAGCAGCCGTAGGGAGCCAGCAGCATTTGTCCTCAGTGGGACACAGAAAGCTTGGTGCCATGGCCTGAGAGCAGGACATCACAGTGCACAGACTTGAATGACAGATTTAGTGAGCTAAGAAAAAAATGGTCCTTATACCATGGTCAGGACAGGGACAGGGATGGTGCCTGGAATGCTCTGGGAACCTGCTCTGTGCCTGGCAGTATTCTCAGCACGTCCTGTCTGTCGTGGTTTGAGTGTGAAATGTCTCCATGAAGCTCACCGTGTGCTTGAACACTTGACCCACAGTTGGTTGTGTTGTTTGAACACAGGGCCTAGCTGGTGGTGGAAGGTCATGGTGGGGGCGGGGGAGTAGCTTGGGGACCACAGGCTGACTGTCCTGGTTGGAGTGTCTGCCCCTTGATCCCTAAGATGTGAAATGCACAGTCATGTGCTTCTCCTGCTGGGACTCAGTGTACCCTCTCGAGCCATGAGCCAGATGGGTCCATTCTCCTGAGCTGGACATTGCCTCATGATTGTGAGAAAAGAACCCCATAGAAAACCAGGTTGGGGTGGCCCTGCTGTAGTGGTGCATCTGACCGTGTAGTCAGGCCTTTAGATAGGGGCATGGGAGGAATGTGGGAGAGTCCTGGACTGTTGTGAACTGGAGCTTAATGGGCCACTCTGGAGGCGGTTCACAGGATCAGAGGTCAGTGTAGACCGTGAAGGCTTGACTCTCGACATTTCAAATAGGGCTCCCCTGAGACCTGGGCTCTAGGCCATTCAGGATTACAGCCTGTCAAAGAAGCTGGCTACATTCTGCCCGTGTCTCAGAATACTGAATGGGACTAAGTTAGAAACTAATGGACTAATTCTTCTGATGGAGGGAATTTTAAAGATAGCCTAGCATCAGGTCTGTGGCATGGTTGATGCTCACCGCCTTTCTCCAGGTTTACAGCGAGAGTTCTGAGCAGAAAGCAGAGCAGGGAGATGTGGAGAATACACATTTCGGTGGGGAAAGGTGTGGGAGAGAATTTGAAGTCTCCAACAAAGCAACTGTGGATATGACCAGTGCCAACAGAAGTGAGTGGCAACTGCTAGAGAGATCAGTGCAAATAAGGAAAATCTCCGCACGATGAACTGGGGCAATAGACCCGAGGCCCCGAGAGTGAGAATGTGTCCACTCTAGGGCAACTTGCTCCAACAAGACCGTCTAGATTCCCCTGACACAGGTACAAGAGACTGCTTGGGCTGTGGGGAAAGAGGGCCAGGCTAGGTCTGGAGCTGAGAATACAACCTGCTGTCACCGTCCCTGTAGTGCTGTGACTTTAGGCATACAGAGTACGAAGGTTGCGATGTCACGGAGCATGTGCCAAGGTCGCAGCCAGCCTCTGAGGGCAGGCACTGTGTGGAAGGCCAGAGTCCCTCTGTGAGCTTGTATGGACTGTTCAGGAAGCTGCAAAGGTGAGGTCTGAGTAGCAATGGGGACCTAGAGAAGCCCTAGACTACTGTAATGGGGACCTAGAGAAGCCCTAGATGACTGTAATGGGGGCCTAGAGAAGTCCTAGACTACTGTAATGGGAACCCCGGCATGTGGGAGATGCCAGGAAGCCTGAAATCTGTTGGGGAAAGCTGCAGGCACAGGGTGGGATTCTCCAAAGAAAGAGATGTGTGCCGCAGGTGGTAGAGCTGTGGGTAAGGCTAATCACGGCACTGGGGCCCCGACAATGACACCATGAGGCTGCGATCCTGGACTCAGGGCTGAAGGGGTGTGCCCTGGCGGGTTCTGCTTTTGCTGGTCTTTGTCTCTATTCCTCCTGCTCGGACTGGGAATATGACCACGTTGGCCGATGCCAGCAGGGTTTGACTTTTACAGGGGCTCATAGTTAAACGACTGTCTTGTGTTTCAAAAGGGATTTTGGACTTTTAAGGGTTGAGGCTGTTGAGGGACTATGGAGAGGTTTGAATTTGATGGCTCTGGGGGACAACCATCAGCCAACAGGGACCAGGGTGGAATGTCACTGACTAGAATGTCCTTCTTAGGCCCCCATGTTCGAATATTTGATACCCTGCCGGCAGTGGTGCTGTTTTAGGAAAGTTGTGAAACCCACTGGATACAGGATCTAGCGGGCAGATGTAGGATGGCAGGGGTGAGGTTTGAGGGTCCCAGCTAGACTCTGCTTTGGTCCTGAGCTCTGTGCTTCCTGGTGAGGAGGCACGAGGGGCCTGTGCCCCATGTCCCTGCTGTTGTGAGCACCACCTTGTTTTATCCACCATGATGACTGAAGCCCTCTCCAATGAGAAGCCAGAGTAAATCCTTAGGTTGTTACCACTCGGATAAAAGTAACTAATTCAATATCTACCCACTGTCATATCACCTAGATTAACTTCTGTTTAGACAGATAAGGAGAACCTGGCACAAAGAGGTTAAACAGCTTTTTCCTTGCTGCCCAGTAAGACAAACTGATTCCCTACATTCCAAAACAGAAGACAGGAAGTATGCAAGGAAATGTAACCCCGAGCAGCTGGGTTTAAAATTCCCCTTGGAGGCAGGGAAGAACAAATTATCACCACAGAGCTTCCACACAATGGCTTTAAGGACGAACACAGCAAGTTCCTCCAGACACAGAAGGAAAAAGATAATAAACAGAGTGGCTACCTCACTGAGACCAAGCATGCCAATTCAGTCACAAGAGAGAGAGAAAACACAGCCAGAACAAAAACAAACAACAAGAAATGAGGTGGCCTGAACGAGGACAGCCCCCATAGACTCACATGTTTGAATGTTTGGCCCCCAGATGGTAGACTGTTTGGGAAGGATGAGGGGGTGTGGTCTTGTTGGAGGAGGCGTGCTACTGGGTGGACTCTGGGATTTCAAAAGCCCACATCACTCTCCATTAGCTCTCTCTGTCTCATGCTTCTGGATCATGATATAAGCTCTCAGCTACTGCTCCAGGGCCATGTCTACCTGCCTGCTGCCATGCTCCCCTCCATGATGGTCGAGGATTTAACCATCTGGAACTGTGAGCTCTTGAATTAGATGCTTCTTTTATAAGTTGCCTTGGTATTTTGCCAGGGCCGTAGAAAAGTAACTAAGACAAGAAATAATGGTTACGGAGCTGGAGGGATGGCTCAGGGTTTAAGAGTACTCACTGGCTGCTGTTCCAGAGACCCGAGTTCAGTTCCCAACACTGCCATCAGATGCTTACACTGGCCTATAACTCCACCTCCAAAGGATCCAACACTCTGTTCTGGACTATTCATGTGCATAACCCCCAGCCCCCACAGCATGTACACTCACAATGAAATAAATATTCTTTTAGGAAAGAAAAGAATTGGGGGACGCTTAGCTGAGTGCTTAGGAGCTGAATGTCAGTGGAACGGATGAGTGAGTGTGAGCACTGGTCTCTGGAGGACTCCAGGGCCACAGGTCACAGAGGCATCTGCACAGCAGTGTGTTCTAGACTGTTCTTCATAGCCCAGGTGCCCATCAACAGGCATGGACAGAGAGAGGGTTCGAGTGTGCATAGCCCGAACTTTATCCAGGCACAAAGAGCAAAGTCAGGTTATTTTTAAGGAAACGCCGACCCTGGGAACAATCACATCAGCGAACCCAGCCAGTTCTCCGAAAGACAAATGTCGTTGATTTCATTCCATTAGAAGTCCCTAGATTTTATATGGTTACAGAAAATCATGTACACGTGGATTAAATGCAAACAGAAATCAATGGTCTATGGTAGTGGTTCTCAACCTGTGGGTTGTGACCCCCCAGGGGGTTGAACCACCCTTTCATAGGGGTTGCCTAAGACCATTGGGAAACACAGATTTTACATTACAATTCACAAGAGTAGCAAAATTACAATTATGAATACAAAATATTTTGTTTATGAAAACAAAATTAGTTTTGTGGTTGGGAGTCACTACAACATGAAGTGTGTTAAAGGGTCACAGCATTAGGAAGACTGAGAACCACTGGTCTAGGGGAACAAAGGGGATTGATTTGGAGGGAGAGGCGGGAAAAGTAGGTGGAGTAAGGTGGTAAGGGATGTATTCGATGTACAATATGTTCCTATAAGAAAACATGAACATAAAAGCTGGTCCGAGTGTCCACGCTGGATGGGTGTTGGGGAGGTTTTTGATCATCAGTCAGAAAAGCTGTGTTCAGCAGTCATGAGCTCTGGACTGAGTCTAGGCTGTCAGTGGCCCTCCCCTAATCCTAGTGTGTGGGTGTGATGGGGTGATCAAACCAGCAAGGTGGGGCCTCGCGATGGGGTTGGTGACTCCAGTCACACTGTACCCCCCTTCCATGCTGGAATGTGGTCTGTGGCCAGGAGTGGTACTCCACCCAGGACCCTGAACATACCCTACATGACTGACTGCCCCTCAGCTGACTTCCAGCCCGCAACACTGGGAAGAATCCGTGTTTATGATCTAAGGCCCCAAGTGGCAGCTGTGTGTGTGGCCTGGACTAAAGAGGCAGAGGCAAAGCCAGCATGTAGGTTCCAGTGCAGGGATATTGGGGCATAGGGGCGGGGAACATGACCTAAGTCTCAGTTAGCAGTGATATTGAGTATAAGTGTGAAGTTCAAATCGATTACATAATGTGGCGTTAATCGCTATTGGCAATGGTGGGCTCTAACATTTCATCCACTGCTCATATGATAGCAACTAACCACATACAACTAGGGAACATTAGAAATATGGCCAGTTCAACCCAGTGGCGTGACTGCATCCTACATATACGATGTCAGCATGTTTTCTGTTCCTATAATGAAATACCCAAGGCCCAGGTGCTAATGAGGAGATTTATATATAGTTCATGGCTCTGAAGGCTGAGAGCCCGGCAGCACGGCCCCAGTTCTGTGTCATGGTCCCCCCTCCCCCCAAGTGTGTCATACTGTGGTGGATGGCGACCTGGAAGGAGGTCACACAGGGCGAGGGAATCTCTGAGGTAAAAAGGAGTTAGTTCTGACCATCATCACACTCCACCTCTCAGTGCCACCCTGCCGAGGACCAGGCTCCCAAGACAGACTCTGGGGACACCCTTCAGCCACATCCAAATAGCCCTAGTGGAAAGTCTAGATATGCATTTCCAGTTTCAACCTGGCACAGTGGAGGTTGCCCAGGTGGGCTGTATCTGCTGGATAGCGCTGTTAGAGCATGCCAGGTACCCAGGTGAACAAGGGCAGAGTGTCAACGAAGGCAGAAGAGCCAAGCCAGCCTGTCTCAATCAGGAACTCCATAAACTCATCCTCTCACCCTCTGTGTCAACAGCTAAAAAAATAAATATGAACTCATGGCTCAGAGCAAAGCCTGCAGCCGAGTGACCATGTCCCACAGAAACTCACACAGTCAGAACAGGTGACAGCTTCTGGGATGCTGGATAAGCACAGGGCCTCCTTGACCATGGCTGCATCTAGAAATGTGGGTCCAGCACCCCACACACCACAGTTGTTCTGACTCTAATGGCCGAAGGGCATTCTTGCCTGATTACAGCTCCCCATGATGGGGAAACGTCTTATTTCCAGAACTCTCCGAGGAAGGAGTGGCCATCTTCCAAAGTCAGGCTGGCCACCATCAATGGGAGGCTTACAGAGGGAGTGAGCCATGGTGTCAAGGACCAGAGAACTGCCCTCCCCAGCCCCATGCGGTGAACAAAGGCTTGGATGGAAGCTGAACGTGTGGTCAGCCATGCTCAGGCTGGCAGATCCACTCCTTGGAACAGACCAGGCACTGGGCAGAGAAAGGACCCAGGTGGCACCTGTTGCCGCCCCTCTTTGCCTCCCTGCAAGCTCTGGAACTTGGAAGGAAGTTGACCAGGCCCATGTTCATTGTAAGGCTGCTGAGGACTGTCCCTTCAGGTGAGGACCAGCAAGATGCATCACAGTAGCCAGCGGGGTCAGTGGCTGCTGGAGCACTGTGCGTTAGAAAAGAGCCATCAGCCTGTCAAACCACCGATTCCCATTCTGCTGACAAACGTGTCTTAAGAAAATGGTTTGATGCCTCCGACCCTAATTTCTTCGTCCATTGGAACAAGGGTGAGACGTCTCTTTCCGTTCCCAGCCCAGCCATGGCTTGTGGTCCCAAGAAACATCAGAACTGTGTGGCGGCTCCAAAACATGGGATGCTGGATAAATCGACCAGTTTGTTTGCTCCTCGTCCATCCACTGGTCCTCACAAGCTGAGGGGATGTCTGCCCCTGATCGTTTTCCTAAGGAACAGACTTAAGTATGCCCTGACTAGAGATGAAGTAAAAAAGATTTGCAGTCAGCGCTTCATGAAGATTGATGGCAAAGTCAGGACCAACATAACCCACACTGCTGGGGTTATGGATGTCATCGCATGACAAGACTAGAGAGAACTTCCGTCTGATCTATGACACCAAGGGTTGCTTTGCTGTTCATTGTATTAGACTTGAGGAGGCCAAGTACAGGTTGCACAAAGTGAGAAAGGTCTTTGTGAGCACAAAGGGAATCCCACATCTGGTGACCCATGATGCTCCTACTATTGCCTACTTTCATCCCTCATCAAGGTGCATGACATCGTTCAGATTGATTTGGAGACAGGCAAAATAACCAATGAAATCAAGTTTGACACCAGGAACCTGTGTATGGTGACTGGAGGTGCTGCTAACTTGGGAAGAATTGGTGTGATCACCAATAGAGAGAGAGACATCTTGGCTCTTTTGATGTGATTCACGTGAAAGATGCCAATGGCAACAACTTTGCCACGTGGTTTTACAACATTTTTGTTATTGGCAATGGCAACACCATGGATTTCTCTTCCCCGAGGTGCTGCAAGCCACAAAAATATATGAAGTAGGATTTCAGCTGATTATGACAAGCTAATACCTGGAAGAAGCCAAGGGCCTTCCAGAGGTCAAGCTGAGGCTCAAGGGGTCTTGGTGATATTAGCTTTTGATTATCAGCCGTTTCCTAATATGAATTTCTCATGTGCTATTGTAGCTTTTCCACCATTCTTTGGGCATAATTTCCCCTCTACTAAGAAATATTTAGATAACCTTCCAAGCAACAATGCAGCCAGGATCCTTAATTTCAGGCCTTTCTGTAATTATTGTTATTAGCAGCATCTGGACAGGACCATATCTGGACATATCTTATCTGAGATACCTCTGTACTCTCTAAGAACAGACTTAAGCGTCCAGACTACCTGTTTGAGAAGGCCTGGCAGATGTGCCAATTAAGCTTAACTTTCTCCTTTCCAAAGTCTTATCTCTAGTTTTAGATGCACCCTTAACAATTAACTCAGAACTAAAGGGTTCTCACTTACAGGTACATCTAGCTGTGATGGAGGTTGCCTAGCCAAGTTGCCTAGCGACTGAGCACACTTGCCAGAAATGGCAGGAGCAGATATAGCTTGGAGAGATATGGGTCAAAGGGATAAAAAGGTAGTTTTATTTTCAGAGAGGGATGAGACAGAAGAAAAAAGAGAATGGAAGAACTAGATGGATAAGAACTGGAGAGGAACAAACTGAGATGGGGAAGAACTAGACTGAAGGGCTAGAAGAGAGGACTAGAGGAACGAAATGGAAGATGAGGAAGAGCCAGATGGGGAAGAACAAGATAAGAAAGAAGGAGCCGGGCGGTGGTGGCACACGCCTTTAATCCCAGCACTCGGGAGGCAGAGGCAGGTGGATCTCTGTGAGTTCGAGGCCTGCCTGGGCTACCAAGTGAGTTCCAGGAAAGGCGCAAAGCTACACAGAGAAACCCTGTCTCGAAAAACAAAAAACAACAACAACAAAAAAAAAAAAAAAAAAAAAAAAAAAAAAGAAGAAGGAGATGGGAAGGAGCTGAGATGGGAAAAAAACTAGATGGATGAGAACCAAGATGGGGCATAACCAAGATGAGAGAATTAAGGGAGAACTTAGAGGGGACAGCAGAAAATTGTAGAGAGAAATCAGGCAAGAAAGGAGCTAGGCATAAGAACAGAATAGAAGCTTGTAGAGAGAGAATTGATTCAGAAGAATAAAGCGTATGGACTAAAGAATTTCGCGTAAGTAGATTCATTTCATGTCATCAAAGATTAAATTATCAGCTGGCTGTAGATTCTTCCCAGACCCCGGGAGAGGACTATCGAGGGGCTGGACCCCAATAGTCTACGATACTGAGGAAAAGGAATCCGCCTGACCATTACTGAAGAGAGAAACAAAAGACAAGCGGCCAAACAGAGCAGTGGGTGAAATGGTCTCTAGGAGACATTGCTGGAGAGGTACCTGTGATCTTGCTACAAGCCTTTCTAAGCAACATGCTAGATTAAACAGCATGATGAAAAAGAAAAGATTTGATTTATTTATGTAAGTGTGTGTGTGTCTATGTGTGTGTGTGTGAGTTGTGTATGTTATGTGTATGTGCATGCATGCAAATGGGTGTTGTGTGTGAGTGTGGTGTATGTGTGTGTACACGCACACGAGTGCGCACACAGGTATGCATGTGTGTGTTGTATGTGCCTTGGGTGTATGTTTGTGTGTGTGTGCCTGTGGATGTAAGAAGAAAACTTGCAGAAGTTCTCACAGGCTACCTTGTGGGATCTGGGAAGCAACCTCGGTTGGCAGGCCTCCCTCTCAGTGCCTCAGCCCACTAAAGATCTCTCTACCCCTCCAAAATAGTGTGCTGTGTGGTCTTCGGGATCAAGCCCCAACTCTAACACAGCTGATCATGGCCCTGGTGTTTCAGGACCTTTACCCAAGGCCTCCATCGGTGCTCTGTCAGGGACAAGACCACGACTCAGCACAAAAGGACAAGGCACACAAGGAAACAAGTCACCAGGAGGGAGAACCAGCAGAAACTTCTGGAAACAGAATTGGATCCCAGAGAAGACCAATGTGAAAAAGATCAGTCAGACTGGAAAGTAAATAAATGTGGAAGCTTAAAGAACCAGATCAACATCACAGGCTCTTTGTGGATCTCCAGTTTTATTGTATCTCACAAGAGTAGAAGATGGCAATGTAGGGCAGCCAGGAAGGAGAGGGGAGCTCAGTGGAGGAGGGAGGTCACAGAGGAGGAGACCTCCATGTCAGCTCAGCTCCGAGGACCAGGACAGGGGAACAAGAGCCAGAGCCTGCTGTCGCTAACTGGATCAGGTGTCCAGTAGCCACAAAGTATCTCCCTGGAGCTTGTTGGGTAATGACTGCTTCAAAGGAGCCATAGAAACAGAAACAGGACAACCACACAGTCAGTGGAAGGCCAACACTGGATGCAACTCCAGGCCAGGGTGCCAGAGAGACTGACCTATATCACACACACCTGCCCCCATGGGGGGCCAGATACTCCTGGGAGGCCTTAAAAGGTTTTCAGGACTCACAGGTCATCAACTGGTCATGGGATGGTAGCCACCATCGGGGCAGATGAAAAGTGTGGGAATAACCAATACAGAGGACACTGGGGGCTGAGGAGGGAGAGGTGGGTAGGAGGCTGAGCGCAGTTGTGGGGAGCAGGACAGCTGGGATCACAACTGTGAGAGTATCAGACCTGCACTGTGGGACTCTGAAGCATGGGACAGGTCAGCAGCAGCTGGACTTCTGGCATGAGGAGAGGCCACAGCAGGCCTGGCGGGAGCAGGCAGGGCGGCAGAGCAGGGACACACTGGAGCAGGGCTTGCAGCAGCTGGGCTGGCAGGAGGAGGCACAGCAGGAGGAGGTGGGCACACAGCAGGCAGGTCTGCACACAGGGCGGCAGAGCAGGGAAATGCTGGAGCAGGGCTTGCAGCAGACAGGCTTGCAGCAGACAGGCACACAGCAGGAAGATTGACAGCATGAGGGCTGGCAGCTAGACTGTTGGCAACATGAGGAGGATCCAGAACAGACGGGTGTGCAGCAGACAGGCTTGCAGCAGACAGGCACACAGCAGGAGGGCTGGCAGCATGAGGGTGTGCAGCAGACAGATTGGCAGCAGGGGCTGGACACGCAGCTCACTGGGGTGCAGATGAGGGTCAGGCAGGAGGCTGGGGCACAGCAGCTGGGTTTGGCACAGCAGCTGGACTGGCAGCAGCTAGGGACACAGCAGCTGGACTGGCAGCAGCTAGGCACACAACAGCTGGGCACACAACAGCTGGGCTGGCAGCAGCTGGACACACAGCTGGGCTGGCAGTAGCTGGGCTGGCAGCAGCTGGGCTGGCAGCAGCTGGAGGCACAGCAGGTAGGCTCACAGCAGCTCTCTGGGCAGTCATCCACCTGCCAGGAGGAGTTGGTGCAGGCGTCAGAGCAGACAGACATGGTGGAGGCGGCCATGGCGGGGTTGAATGGAGGAGGGTGTGTCTGTGAGAGAGTGAGTGTGTATGTATGTGTGTGTGTTTGTGTGTGTGTGTGAGGTGTCTGGTGGCAGCATTTATACCCCTGGGCTGCTTGTGTTGTGCCTCAGGTCCTGGCTTCCTTTTCCCTGTCTGTGTTTGGGGTCAGCCTGTTTTGTCACTAGTGAGGGACCATCAACAAATACTGCTGTCTGCTGTCACTGCCCCTGGGGAAACCCCACAGAGATGACCAGATCTCAGGGGAGGTGGGGATGGCAGCAGACAGGTGACCTTCTGGAGGTGGCAGCCACTGTCCTATCTCTGAAATCTTAGTGCTTGAGGCAGCTTCTCCACATGGGCAGAGATGGAGAGAGGACAGCCCGGGGGTGTGATAAGAAGATGGTGGCGTATGCTCTCAACTGTTCTATAGGACTTGATGTCTACGGATGTCCCTTCTTTCAGTGAGAACTCAAGGATCCCTTGGTGCCTCTTCAGGCCTGATGGAGTCAAAGCGAGCAATAGGATGAAGGCTTCTCTCACATTTCAAGTTGAAGTTGAACTTCTCTGGAGCCCCTGACAGTGTCCATGACATTCATGGGCCTTTGTGTCCTCTGAGCTCTGGCAGTTTCTCCTGTACCCAGGTCCTCAGAGCTCCCGTTGCTCCAGTGACACAGCCATTGAGTCCCTCAACACCACTCTGCTGCAGGACTCGGGCACACTGAGGACAATGTATTTACTGGAGTCCGACTTAGGCACCTACTCATGCTCAGCCCTGCTCCAAGCCTTGGGGACACCTTGGGATCCGGTCACTTATCATTTCACGGACCCTGTATTCTGCCACTTTTCTGAGGTCAAGGGCACATCCTTGTGGATACTCTAAGCTTTAGATATCAAATAGCTTCTTCCTCTATCATCAGACACTTTCTGGGGTAGGTGAGTGGGTGGCTGGGCTTGGAATATCTGTGGCTCTAATGCCGGAGAGAGATGATGAGTTAGAGTCCTCCATACAGTCAGATGGAGAGGGTTAATTTCAACCAAAGCCTGTGACTCACCAGATTTATTGAAAGACAACAACCTGAACACCCAGGGAGCTCAGCTGAGAAGACAGTGCCACTTGTTGGATCCTCAGGCAGAGCTGTTACAATGAGAAAGCTGTGTAAACCCAGAGAAAGATTTTTTGTTTCTTTGTTTGTTTGAGACAGGGTTTCTCTGTGTAGTTTTGGTGCCTTTCCTGGATTTCATCTCCAGACCAGGCTGTCCTCGAACTCAAAAAAAAATCTGCCTGGTTCTGCTTCCCCAGTGATGCGATTAAAGGTGTTCTCCACCACCACCAGCCTCAGGAGAACATTTTGAAGACTTACATGGGAACCCCAAGGGCAGCAATGAGAAGCTGTGGCAGACTCCTAGAGACCAGAGGCAATTGATCAGAACTACAGACACAGCAAAGTCAGAATGCAAAATAGAGATATCCCAATTAATAAAATAAAGAGAATTTGCTGTCAGCAGGAATGTCATTTGGACAAAGTGGCAGCATACAGCATGGAAAAGACTTTACCAGCTGCACATCTGATACAGGGCCAATGTCTAACATGCAGAATGAACTTTGAAAAATGAGCATGAAGAAAACAACACAATTAAAATGGGGTGTATGCCTAAGTAGAGAGTTCTAGAGGATAAAACACATACGGCTGAAAAACATTTAAAGAAAAGTTCAACCTCCTTACTCATCAGAGGAAAGCCAATCAAACTATTCTGAGATGTCATCTTACTCCCAGCAGAATGGCCAAGGTCAACAAAACAAACAACAGCTCGTGCTGGTGAGAATGTGGGGAAAGGAGACCCACATTTATTGCTGGGGTGCATGAAAACTTGTACAGCCACCATGGAAATCAGTGAGGCAGTTCCTCAGGAAGCCAGAAATCAACCTACCTCAAGATCCAGCTGAACCTCTCTTGAGTATGTACCCAAAGGACTCTGCATTCTACTACAGAGACACTTGCTCATCCATGTTCATGCTGCTCTATTCATAATAGCCAGAAATGGAAACAGTCTAGATGTCCATTAACTAATGAATAGCTTATGAAAATGTGGTCCATTTACACAATGCAATGTTACACAAATGTTTAAAGATGGAACCGCAAAATTCTTAGCTAAACTGATGGAGATAGGGAAAAAATTATCCTGACTGAGGTGACCCACATCCAAAATGACAAGTATGGTATGTATTTGCTTATATGTGGGTGTTAGCTGGTAAGTCTTCTATAAGGAAAGCACAGTCTGCATAACCCAGGGGTTAGGTATAGAGAAAAGTATTGGAGGCAAGGATTTCCTAAGGAAGGGGAAATAGAATAGATAGTTATGGAAGGACAAGATGGAGCTAGAATGGGAGAATTAAACAGAGGAGGGAACAGAAGGGGAGTGAGGAAAAGACACATGGAAGGACACCTAACACTAAGGACCATTTGGGGGTCAATTGGAAACCATATATATATCCATATCTTTATCTCTCTATACACATATGTAAGAACTATGAATAGATTCACCAAATAACAGTGTAGACAAAGCTCCAAATCAACATCTCTTGGCACCAAATTAAACCTCTAGTGCTGGGAATGGATCACATATAATTGAGTTGTTGGCCAAGGGGCCCCATGCAAATCTCCAAGCAACTGAAGCTACTGTGAAGGCCATTGGTTGCTCTCCACAAATGGAAGGCAAGGCTCTGTTGGTGAAGACAACCCTGCCCTGCAGAACTCACTGAACAATGAGAAGTTGAGCTGGTGCCTATCCAGATTCTTTCCTCCTACTGAGACCTTTCATGGTACTGTAAGGCACTCTGCGTGCTCCCATAGGATGAATGTAAACACCAAGCTAACTATAAAACCTTCAGTCTACAAGGGTGATTTGTCCACAAAGTACACCAGTCCAAAAGTGGCACCTAATCTGTGGGAGTAACCAACCACTATCTGATTAGACTTCAGACCCACTCCATGAGATAAACTCATGCCTGACACTGCTTGGGTGGCCAAGAACCTGAGACCAGGTCAGCCATGGAAACCTAGCTCTGAAGGGACCTCTAGTGGCTTCCTGCTGTGCTTGTGCGTCAGTGTCTTGCCTAGCCATCATCCAAGAAGCCTCCTCTGCAGAAGATGGGACCAAATACAGAGACTCAAACTGGACAACGTGAGACACTGATAGACCTTGGAGCACCTGGCCCTAAATGGGATGTCTTCATAAAATCCTTTTCTCAGGGCTCAGAGAGGACGCAGAGACATTCCAAGAGCCACTGAGGATGGAGGACACTAAGGACACAAAGCCTTCTGGACCCCAAATGGTGAAATTACAAAGACTGTGGTAGCATGCACGGTCTAAGTCAGACAGGGTTCCCAGTACTGAAAGGAGAAGTGGACACAAACCCCATCCCTAATTCCAACTGAGAACCACTCACAAAGGAAAAGTAAGTGTTACCACATAGAGTCTCACTGGGCATACAAACCACACTTAAGGGCACGCCCCATGCCGAGTGCAGATGAAAAGAAAAAACAAACTCAAAAGTATTTTTGGAGGTTTTTGCTTTCATAATACTTTGGACTTTCCTTTGTGTGTGTGTGTGTGTGTGTGTGTGTGTGTGTATGTGTTTTAATCTCACAGGTGTTTGCCATATATATATATACATATATACACATATAGTATGTATATACTATACATATACATGTGTATATTATTAGTTTCCAATTTTATGCTTTAATGACATTTCTCTATGTACAAAAGTATGTGTCTCTGCACGTGTTATGTTTCCTGTGCTTTTCTTTGGCTCTTTTTTTTCTGATTTATTTTGTCTTATTCTGAATCATTCTTTTTTTTTTTTTTTCAACAATCCATAGGAGAAGCCAATGGCCCAGATATGATCAGCAGACAACCAGGACACCAGAAGACAAGAGACTGCTTAGTCTCCATCCTGCTCCAGACTCTTTAAAAGCCAAACATTTATGGACGAGTCATTATACCAAGCTAGTTCTTCTAAGGTTTATTTTTACTTATGTGTAGGTGTTTCTGTGTATTTATTATGTATACAATATGCCTATATGCCTGAAGAGGGCACAAGATTTCATTATTGATGGTTTTGAGCCACCATGTGGTTGCTGGGAATTGAACTTAGGACCTCTGGAAGAACAGCCAGTGCTCTTAACCTCTAAGTCATCTCTCTAGCCCGGGTTTTTAGGATTTATAGATACCATAGATACCTCAATCAATAAGACCACTGACTGTGCAAAGAATAAATAGGAGCAATATCATTTGTGTACATATGTGTGTATGTGCTCACATGTTTGTATGAACACCACTCTAGCCCCACAAACTCATGTGTTCTGGGTGGATTCAGGAGCAAGGCATAGCTGATCATGGCCCTGGTACTTCTGCACCTTCATCCAGGCCTCCATTGGTGCTCTGTCGGGGACAAGACCATGACTCAGCCAAAAAGATCAGGCATTCTGGGAAAAAGCCACCAGAGTAAGAACTGGAAGAAATTTCTGGAAACAGATTTGGATCCAAGAGAGAACCAATATGGAAATGACCAGTCAGCCTGAAAACAGAAAAAATGTGGAATCTTAGAGAACCAGATGAACATCACAAGCTCTTTGTGAATCTCCAGTTTTATTTAATTTCACAAGAGTAGAAGATGGCGATGGAGGGCCGCCAGGGGTTGAGGGGAGCTCAGTGGAGGAGGGAGGTCACAGAGGAGGAGACCTCCATGTCAGCTCAGCTCCGAGGACCAGGAAAGGGGGACAGGAGCCAGAGTTTGCTGTCTCTAAATAGGTCAGGTGTCCAGTAGCCACAAAGTGTCTCCCTGAAGCCTATTGGGTAATGACTGCTTCAAAAGAGCCACACAAATAGAAACAAGACAACCAGACAGTCAGTGGAAGGCCAACACTGGATGCAGCTTGGGGCCAGGGTACCAGAGAGACTGACTTGTACCACACACACCTGCCCCCATGGGGGGCCAGATACTCCTGGGAGGCCTTAGAAGGTTTTCAGGACTCACAGGTCATCAACTGGTCATGGGATGGTAGCCACCATCGAGGCAGATGAAAAGTGTGGGAATAAGCAATACAGAGGACACTGGGGGCTGAGGACAGAGAGGAGGGTAGGAGGCTGAGCGCAGTTGTGGGGAGCAGGACAGCTGGGATCACAACTGTGAGAGTATCAGACCTGCACTGTGGGACTCTGAAGCATGGGACAGGTCAGCAGCAGCTGGACTTCTGGCATGAGGAGAGGCCACAGCAGGCCTGGCGGGAGCAGGCAGGGCGGCAGAGCAGGGACACACTGGAGCAGGGCTTGCAGCAGCTGGGCTGGCAGGAGGAGGCACAGCAGGAGGAGGTGGGCACACAGCAGGCAGGTCTGCACACAGGGCGGCAGAGCAGGGACACACTGGAGCAGGGCTTGCAGCAGACAGGCTTGCAGCAGACAGGCACACAGCAGGAAGATTGACAGCATGAGGGCTGGCAGCTAGACTGCTGGCAGCATGAGGAGGATCCCGAGCAGATGGGTATGCAGCAGACAGGCTTGCAGCAGACAGGCACGCAGCAGGATGGCTGGCAGCATGAGGGTGTGCAGCAGACAGATTGGCAGCAGGGGCTGGACACACAGCTCACTGGGGTGCAGATTAGGGTCAGGCAGGAGGCTGGGGCACAGCAGCTGGGGGCACAACAGCTGGACTGACAGCAGCTAGGGACACAGCAGCTGGACTGGCAGCAGCTGGGCACACAACAGCTGGGCACACAGCAGCTGGACTGGCAGCAGTTGGGCACACAATAGCTGGGCACACAGCAGCTGGACTGGCAGCAGCTGGGCACACAGCAGCTGGGCACACAACAGCTGGGCTGGCAGCAGCTGGGGGCACAGCAGGTAGGCTCACAGCAGCTCTCTGGGCAGTCATCCACCTGCCAGGAGGAGTTGGTGAGGGCGTCAGAGCAGACAGACATGGTGGAGGCGGCCATGGCGGGGTTGGCTGGAGGAGGGTGAGTTTGTGAGAGAGTGAGTGTGTATGTATGTGTGTGTGTTTGTGTGTGTGTGTGAGGTGTCTGGTGGCAGCATTTATACCCCTGGGCTGCTTGTGTTGTGCCTCAGGTCCTGGCTTCCTTTTCCCTGTCTGTGTTTGGGGTCAGCCTGTTTTGTCACTAGTGAGGGACCATCAACAAATAATGCTCTCTGCTGACACTGCCCCTGGGGAAACCCCACAGAGATGACCAGATCTCAGGGGAGGTGGGGATGGCAGCAGACAGGTGACCTTCTGGAGGTGGCAGCCACTGTCCTATCTCTGAAGTCTTAGTGCTTGAGGCAGCTTCTTCACATGGGCAGAGATGGAGGGAGGACAGCCCAGGGGTGGGATAAGAAGATGGTGGCATGTGCTCCTGACCTGTTCTGTAGAACTTGATGTCTAGGGGTGTCCCTTCTTTCGGTGAGAACTCAAGGATCCCTTGGTGCCTGTGGGAGGCCTGAAGGAGTCAATAAGAGAGCAAGAGGGTGAAGGCTTCTGTCACCTTTCAAGTTGAAGTTGAACTTCTCTGGAGCCCCTGACAGTGTCCATGACCCTCATAGGCCTTTGTGTCCTCTGAGCTCCGGCAGTTTCTCCTGTACCCAGGTCCTCAGAGCTCCTGTTGCCCCAGGGACACAGCCATCTCAGTCCCTCAACACCACTCTGCTGTGGGACTCGGGCACACTGAGGACAATGTATTTACTGGAGCCTGACTCAGGCACCTACTCATGCTCAGCCCTGCTCCAAGCCTTGGGGACACCCTGGGTTCTGGTCACTTATCATTTCACAGTCCCTATACTCGGCCACTTTTCTGAGGTCAAGGGCACATCCTTGGAGATATCTGAGCTTTAGTGTCTGGGGTGGGTGAATGGGCGGCAGGGCTTGGAATATCTGTGGCTCTAATGGCAGAGTGAGATGGTGCGATAGGATCCTCCATACAGTGAGATGGAGAGGTTCAATTTCAACCAAAGCCTGTGACTCGCCAGATTTACTGAAAGACAATAACCTGCCCACTCAGGGAGCTCAGCTGATGAGACAGCTACTTGTTAGATCCTCAGGCCGAGCTGTTACAATGAGAAAGCTGTGTGCCCAACCCTGGGAAAGATCTTGAAAACTTCCACGGAATCCTGAGGGCAGCAATAACCGGTCTTGGTCAGACTCCTGGAGACCAGAGGCCATAGGTCAGAACTACATACAGAGCAAAACCATTTTAGAATCTAAGGCCAAATAGAGACCTCCCAATGAATAAAATAAAGGGATTCATGCCATCAGGAGGAATGTCACTGGGACAAAGTGGCAGCATACAGCATGGAAAAGACTTTACCAGCTGCACATCTGATACAGGGCCAATGTCTAACATACAGAATGAACTTTGAAAAATGAGCATGAAGAAAACAACACAATTAAAATGGGGTGCATGCCTAAGCAGAGAGTTCTAGAGGATAAAACACATCCGGCTGAAAAACACTTAAAGAAAAGTTCAACCTCCTTAGTCATCAGAGGAAAGCCCATCAAACTATTCTGAGATGTCATCTTACTCCAAGCAAAATGGCCAAAGTCAACATAACAAACAACACCTCGTGCTGGTGAGAATGTGGAGAAAGGAGACCCACACTTATTGCTGGGGTGTATGAAAACTTGTATAGCCACCATGGAAATCAGTGTGGCAGTTCCTCAGGAAGCCAGAAACCAAACTACCTCAAGATCCAGCTGAGTCTCTCTTGAGCATGTACCCAAAGGACTCTACATTCTACTACAGAGACACTTGCTCATCCATGTTCATTGCTGCTCTATCATAATAGCCAGAAATGGAAACAGTCTAGATGTCCATTAACTAATGAATAGCTTATGAAAATGTGGTCTATTTACACAATGGAATGTTACACAAATGTTTAAAGATGAAAGCGCAAAATTCTTAGCTAAACTGATGGAGATAGAGAAAAAATTATCCTGACTGAGGTGACCCACATCCAAAATGACAAGTATGGTATGTATTTGCTTATATGTGGGTGTTAGTTGGTAAATCTTCTATAAGGAAAGTACAGTCTGCATAACACAGGGGTTAGGTATAGAAAAAAGTATTGGAAGCAAGGATTTCCTAAGGAAGGGAAAATAGAATAGATAGTTATGGAAGGACAAGATGGAGCTAGAATGGGAGAATTAAACAGAGGAGGGAACAGAAGGGGAGTGAGGAAGAGACACATGGAAGGACACCTAACACTAAGGACCATTTGAGGGGTCAATTGGAAACCATATATATCCACATCTTTATCTCTCTATACATATATGTAAGAACTATGAATAGATTCACCAAATAACAGTGTAGACAAAGCTCCAAATCGACATCTCTTGGCACCAAATTAAACCTCCAGTGCTGGGAATGGATCACATCTAATTGAGTTGTTGGCCAAGGGGCCCCATGCAAACCCCCAAGTAACTGAAGCAATTGTGAAGGCCATTGGTTGCTCTCCACAAATTGAAGGCAAGGTTGTTGGTGAAGACAACACCTCAGGACCTCACTGAACTCTGAGAAGTTGAGCTGGTGCCTATCTAGATCTTCCCTCCTACTGAGACCTTTCATGGTACTGTCAGGCACTCTGCATGCTCCCAGAGGATGAAGGTAAACACCAAGCTAGCTGTAAACCCTTCAATCTACAAGGGTGATTTGTCCACAAAGTACACTTGTCCAAAAGTAGCACCCAACCCGTGGGAGTAACCAACCACTATCTGATTAGACTTCAGACCCACTCCATGAGATAAACCCATGCCTGACACTGCTTGGGTGGCCAAGACCCTGAGACCAGGTCGGCCATGGAAACCTAGCTCTGAAGTGACATCTAATGGCCTCTTGCTGTGCTTGTGCGCCAGTGTCTTGCTCAGCCATCATCCAAGAAGCCTCCTCTGCAGAAGATGGGACCAAATACAGAGACTCAAACTGGACAACGTGAGACACCGAGAGACCTTGGAGCACCCGGCCCCACATGGGATGTCCCCATAAAATCCTTCTCTCGGGGTTCAGAGAGGATGCAGGGAGATTCCAAGTGCTACTGGCAGTGGAGGACACCAAGGAAACAAAGCCTTCTGGACACCAAGATGGTGAACTCACAGAGACTGTAGCTGCATGGACGGAGCCTGCACAGGTCTAAGTCAGATGGGATTCCCAGTATTGAAAGGACAAGTGGACACAAACCCCATTCCTAATTCCAAATGAGAACCACTCACAAAGGAAAAATAAATTTTATTCCATAGAATCTCACTGGGCATAAAAACCACACTTAAGGGCATGCCCCATGCCCAGCAGTAGATGCTCAACACAAAAAAAACCTCAAAGGTATTTTTGGAGGTTTTTGCTTTCATAATGCTTTGTCTGGCTATTTTCCTTTATATATACGTGTGTGTGTATGTGTGTGTGTGTGTGTGTGTGTGTGTGTGTGTGTGTGTGTTTTAATTTCATAGGTCTTTGGTATATATATTATGTTTATACACTATATATACATATGTATATTATTAGGGTTGCCAATTTTGTGTTTTAATGGGATTTCTCTATGTGCAAAAGTGTGTGTCTCTGCACACGTATGTGTTTGTTGTACATTTCTTTGGCTCTTTTTTTCTGTTTTGTTTTGTCCTATTCTCTTTTGTTCCTGTTTTTTTTTTTTTTTGGTTTGTTTGTTTGTTTGTTTGTTTGTTTTTAACAATCCACAGGAGAAGCCAATGGCCCAGCAGTGATCAGCAGACAACCAGGACAGAAGAAGACAAAAGACTGCTTAGTCTCCACCCTGCTCCAGACTCTTTAAAAGCCAAACATTCATGGTCATGTCATTATAAATCCTAGGTCTTGTGAAGGTTTACTTTTCCTTATGTGAAGGTTTCTGTGCAGCACCTGTGGGTGCCTGTGGAAACCAGAAGAAGGTATTGGATTCCTCGGAGCACGAGTTCTGGGTGTGTGTGAGACACCTGACATGGGTCTTGGAAACCGAATTTGGATCCTCTAAAGGAGCAGTAGTTGCTGTTAACAACTAATCCTTTTCTCCAGCCCCATGAACCTGGGTTTTTAGGATTTATAGATACAATATGTACCCCAACAAGAACACTACTATACAAAGAACAACACATAGGAGCAATATCATTTGTGTACATTTGTGTGTATGTGTTCACATGTTTGCATGAAATCCACTCTAGCCCCACAAACTCTATGTTCTGGAGGTCTTGGGAGAAAACCCCAAATCTAACACAGCTGATCTCGGCCCTGGTGCTTCTGCATCTTCACCCAAGGCCTCCATTGTGCTCTGTCGGGGACAAGACCATGACTCAGCCAAAAAGACGAGGCACGCTGGGAAAAAGCCACCAGAGTGAGAACTAGCAGAAATTTCTAGAAACAGAATTGGATCCAAGAGATGACTGATGTGGAAATGAGCAGTCAGACTGGAAACAGAATAAATGTAGAGGCTTAAAGAACCAGATCAACATCACAGGCTCTTTGTGGATCTCCAGTTTTATTTTATCTCACAAGAGTAGAAGATGGCAATGGAGGGCCACCAGGAGGGAGAGAGAAGCTCAGTGGAGGAGGGAGGTCACAGAGGAGGAGACCTCCATGTCAGCTCAGCTCCAAGGACCAGGAAAGGGGGACAGGAGCCAGAGTCTGATGTCTCTAACTAGGACAGGTGTCCAGTAGCCACAAAGTGTCTCCCTGGAGCCTGTTGGGTAATGACTGCTTCAAAAGAGCCACACAAATAGAAACAGGACAACCAGACAGTCAGTGGAAGGCCAACACTGGATGCAACTCGAGGCCAGGGTGCCAGAGAGACCGTCCTATACCACATACACCTGTCCCCATGGGTGGCCAGATTCTCCTGGGAGGACTTAGAAGGTTTTCAGGACTCACAGGTCATCAACTGGTCATGGGATGGTAGCCACCATTGAGGCAGATGAAAAGTGTGGGAATAAGCAATACAGAGGACACTGGGGGCTGAGGACGGAGAGGAGGGTATGAGGCTGAGCCCAGTTGTGGGGAGCAGGATGGATGGGGTCACAACTCTGAGGGTATCAGACCTGCACTGGGGGACTCTGAAGCATGGGACAGGTCAGCAGCAGCTGGACTTCTGGCCTGAGGAGAGGCCACAGCAGGCCTGGCGGGAGCAGGCAGGGCGGCAGAGCAGGGACACACTGGAGCAGGGCTTGCAGCAGCTGGGCTGGCAGGAGGAGGCACAGCAGGAGGAGGTGGGCACACAGCAGGCAGGTCTGCACACAGGGCGGCAGAGCAGGGACACGCTGGAGCAGGGCTTGCAGCAGACAGGCTTGCAGCAGACAGGCACGCAGCAGGAAGATTGACAGCATGAGGGCTGGCAGCTAGACTGCTGGCAGCATGAGGAGGATCCAGAGCAGATGGGTGTGCAGCAGACAGGCTTGCAGCAGACAGGCACACAGCAGGAGGGCTGGCAGCATGAGGGTGTGCAGCAGACAGATTGGCAGCAGGGGCTGGACACACAGCTCACTGGGGTGCAGATGAGGGTCAGGCAGGAGGCTGGGGCACAGCAGCTGGGGGCACAACAGCTGGACTGGCAGCAGCTAGGGACACAGCAGCTGGACTGGCAGCAGCTAGGGACACAACAGCTGGGCACACAGCAGCTGGGCTGGCAGCAGCTGGGAGCACAGCAGGTAGGCTCACAGCAGCTCTCTGGGCAGTCATCCACCTGCCAGGAGGAGTTGGTGCGGGCGTCAGAGCAGACAGACATGGTGGAGGTGGCCATGGCGGGGTTGGCTGGAGGAGGGTGTGTCTGTGAGAGAGTGAGTGTGTATGTATGTGTGTGTGTTTGTGTGTGAGGTGTCTGGTGGCAGCATTTATACCCCTGGGCTGCTTGTGTTGTGCCTCAGCTCCTGGCTTCCTTTTCCCTGTCTGTTTTGGGGTCAGCCTGTTTTGTCACTAGTGAGGGACCATCAACAAATACTGCTGTCTGCTGTCACTGCCCCTGGGGAAACCCCACAGAGATGACCAGATCTCATGGGAGGTGGGGATGGCAGCAGACAGGTGACCTTCTGGAGGTGGCAGCCACTGTCCTATCTCTGAAGTCTTCGTGCTTGAGGCAGCTTCTCCACATGGGCAGAGATGGAGGGAGGACAGCCCAGGGGTGGGATAAGAAGATGGTGGCGTATGCTCTCAACTGTTCTATAGGACTCGATGTCTAGGGATGTCCCTTCTTTCGGTGAGAACTCAAGGATCCCCTGGTGCCTGTGGGAGGCCTGATGGAGTCAAAGCAAGCCAGAGGGTGAAGGCTTCTCTCACCTTTCAAGTTGAAGGTGAACTTCTCTGGAGCCCTGACAGTGCCCATGACATTCATGGACCTTTGTGTCCTCTGAGCTCTGTCAGTTTCTCCTGTACCCAGGTCCTCAGAACTCCTGTTTCCCCAGGGACACAGCCATCTCAGACCCTCAACACCACTCTGCTGCAGGACTCGGGCACACTGAGGACAATGTATTTACTGGAGCCCAACTCAGGCACCTACTCATGCTCAGCCCTGCTCCAAGCCTTGGGGACACCCTGGGATCTGGTCACTTATCATTTCACGGACCCTGTACTCTGCCACTTTTCTGAGGTCAAGGGCACATCCTTGGAGATATCTGAGCTTTAGATTGTCAAATAGCTTCTTCCTCTATCATCGACAGTGTCTGGGGTGGGTGAATGGGCACAGGGCTTGGAATTTCTGTGGCTCTAATGGCAGAGTGAGATGGTGTGATACGGTCCTCCATACAGTCAGATGGAGAGTTTAATTTCAACCAAAGCCTGTGACTCACCAGATTTATTGAAAGACAACAACCTGAACACACATGGAGCTCAGCTGAGGAGACAGTGCCACTTGTTGGATCCTCAGGCAGAGCTGTTACAATGAGAAAGCTGTGTCTAACCCAGAGAAAGATTTTTTGTTTCTTTGTTTGTTTGAGACAGGGTTTCTCTGTGTAGTTTTGGTGCCTTTCCTGGATTTCACTCTGCAGACCAGGCGGTCCTCGAACTCAAAAAAATCTGCCTGGTTCTGCTTCCCCAGTGCTGTGATTAAACGTGTTCTCCACCACCACCAGCCTCAGGAGAACATTTTGAAGACTTCCGTGGGAACCCCGAGGGCAGCAATTAGAAACTGTGGCAGACTCCTGGAGACCAGAGGCCATTGATCAGAACTACGAACAGCAAACTCAGAATCTAACACAAAATAGAGATATCCCAATTAATAAAATGAAGAAACTTTGCTGTCAGCAGGAATGTCACTGGGACAAAGTGGCAGCTTACAGCATGGAAAAGACTTTACCAGCTCCACATCTGATACAGGGCCAATGTCTAAAATAAAGAATGAACTTTGAAAAATGAGCATGAAGAAAACAACACAATTAAAATGGGGTGCATGCCTAAGCAGAGAATTCTAGAGGATAAAACACATAAGGCCGAAAAACACTTAAAGAAAAGGTCAACCTCCTTAGTCATCAGGGGAAAGCCAATCAAACTACTCTGAAATGTCATCTTACTCCAAGCAGAATGGCCAAGGTCAACGAAAAAAATGAGAGCTCGTGCTGGTGAGAATGTAGGGGAAGGGGACCCACACTTATTGCTGGGGTGCATGAAAACTTGTACAGCCACCATGGAAATCAATGTGGCAGTTCCTCAGAAAGCCGGAAATCGATTGACCTAAAGATCCAGCTGAACCTCTCTTGAGCATGTACCCAAAGGACTCTACATCCTACTAGAGAGACACTTGTTCATCCATGTTCATTGCTGCTCTATTCATAATAGCCAGAAATGGAAACAGTCTAGATGTCCATTAACTAATGAATAGCTTATGAAAATGTGGTCCATTTACACAATGGAATGTTACACAAAAGTTTAAAGATGAAACCGCAATTTTTTTTAGCTAAACTGATGGAGATAGGGAAAAAATTATCCTGACTGAGGTGACCCACATCCAAAATGACAAGTATGGTATGTATTTGCTTATATGTGGGTGTTAGCTGGTAAGTCTTCTATAAAGAAAGTACAGTCTGCATAACCCAGGGGTTAGGTATAGAGAAAAGTATTGGAGGCAAGGATTTCCAAAGGAAGAGAAAGTAGAATATATAGTTATGGAAGGACAAGATGGAGCTAGAATGGGAGAATTAAACAGAGAAGGGAACAGAAGGGAGTGAGGAAAAGACACATGGAAGGATACCTAACACTAAGGACCATTTGGGGGGTCAATTGGAAACCATATATATCCATATCTTTATCTCTCTATACACATATGTAAGAACTATGAATAGATTCACCAAATAACAGTGTAGACAAAGCTCCAAATCGACATCTCTTGGCACCAAATTAAACCTCCAGTGCTGGGAATGGATCACATCTAATTGAGTTGTTGGCCAAGGGGCCCCATGCAAATCTCCAAGCAACTGAAACTATTGTGAAGGCCATTGGTTGCTCTCCACAAATGAAAGGCAAGGGCTCTGTTGGTGAAGACAACCCTGCAGAACTCACTGAACAATGAGAAGTTGAGCTGGTGCCTATCCAGAGTCTTCCCTCCTACTGAGACCTTTCATGGTACTGTAAGGCACTCTGCGTGCTCCCGTAGGATGAAGGTAAACACCAAGCTAACTATAAAACCTTCCGTCTACAAGGGTGATTTGTCCACAAAGTACACCAGTCCAAAAGTTGCACCAAACCTGTGGGAGTAACCAACCACTATCTGATTAGACCTCAGACCCTCTCCATGAGATAAACCCATGCCAGACACTGCTTGGGTGGCCAAGAACCTGAAACCAGGTCGACCATGGAAACCTAGCTCTGAAGTGACCTCTAATGGCCTCCTGCTGTGCTTGTGCACCAGTGTCTTGCTCAGCCATCATCCAAGAAGCCTCCTCTGCAGAAGATGGGACCAAATACAGAGACTCAAACTGGACAACATGAGAGACTGAGAGACCTTGGAGCACCCGGCCCCAAATGGGATGTCCCCATAAAATTCCTTCTCTCAGGGCTCAGAGAGGACGCAGAGACATTCCAAGAGCCACTGGCAATGGAGAACACTAAGGACACAAAGCCTTCTGGACCCAAGATGGTGAAATTACAAAGACTGTGGCAGCATGCACGGTCTAAGTCAGACGGGGGTTCCCAGTACTGAAAGGAGAAGTGGACACAAACCCCATCCCTAATTCCAACTGAGAACCACTCACAAAGGAAAAGTAAGTGTTACCACAGACTCTCACTGGGTCTACAAACCACACTTAAGAGCACGCCCCATGCCCAGCAGCAGATGGCCAGCACAAAACAAACTCAAAGGTATTTTTGGAGGTTTTTACTTTCCTAATACTTTGTCTAGACTTTTCTGTGTGTGTGTGTGTGTGTGTGTGTGTGTGTGTGTGTGTGTATGTGTGTCTTTTAATCTCACAGGTCTTTGTCATATATAAATATATATATATACACACATATAGTATGTATATACAATATATATACATATGTATATTATTAGGGTTTCCAATTTTATGCTTTTATGGTATTTCTCTATGTGCAAAAGTGTGTGTCTCTGCACATGTATGTGTTTCCTGTGCTTTTCTTTGGCTCTTTTTTTTCTGATTTGTTTTGTCTTATTCTGATTTGTTCATTTCTTTAAATCCACAGGAGAAGCCAGTGGCCCAGAAGCGATCAGCAGACAGCCAGGACAGCAGAAGACAAGAGACTACATAGTCTCCACCCTGCTCCAGACTCTTTAAAAGCCAAACATTTATGGACAAGCCATCTTAACATCTCAGATCTTGTTAAGGGTTATTTTTACTTATGTGTAGGTTTCTGTAAAGCACCTGTGGGTGCCTAGGGAAACTAGAAGAAGATAATGGATTCCTCAAAGCACGAGTTCTGAGTTCATGTGAGATACCTGGCATGGGTCTTGGAAAACGAATTTGGATTCTATGAAAATGCATTATGTGCTATTAACTACTGACTCCTTTCTCCAGACCTGTGTCCCTGATTTTTAGGATTTATAGATACAATATGAACCTCAATAAGACCACTGACTGTACAAAGAACACATAGGAGCAATATCATTTGTGTACATTTGTGTGTATGTGCTCACATGTTTGCATGAAAACCACTCTAGCCCCACAAACTCGTGTGTTCTGGTTGGTCTTTGGGAGCAAGCCCCAAATCTAACACAGCTGATCATGGCCCTGGTACTTCAGCACCTTCACCCAAGGCCTCCATTGGTGCTCTGTCGGGGACAAGACCATGACTCAGCCCAAAACATGAGGCACTCTGGGAAAAAGCCACCAGAGTAAGAACTGGCAGAAACTTCTGGAAACAAATTCGGATCCAAGAGAGAACCAATATGAAAATGACCAGTCAGCCTGAAAAGAGAATAAATGTGGAATCTTAAAGAACCAGATGAACATCACAAGCTCTTTGTGGATCTCCAGTTTTATTTTATCTCACAAGAGTAGAAGATGGCAATGGAGGGCCACCAGGAAGGAGAGGGGATCTCAGTGGAGGAGGGAGGTCACAGAGGAGGAGATCCCATGTCAGCTCAGCTCCGAGGACCAGGACAGGGGGACAGGAGCCAGAACCTGCTGTCTCTAACTTGGTCAGGTGTCCAGTAGCCACAAAGTGTCTCCCTGGAGCCTGTTGGGTAATGACTGCTTCAAAGGAGCCACAGAAACAGAAGCAGGACAACCAGACAGTCAGTGGAAGGCCAACACTGGATGCAACTCGAGGACAGGGTGCCAGAGAGACCGACCTGTACCACACACATATGTCCCCAAGGGTAGCCAGATTCTCCTGGGAGGCCTTAGAAGGCTTTCAGGACTCACAGGTCATCAACTGGTCATGGGATGGTAGTCACCATCAGGGCAGATGAAAAGTGTGGGAATAAGCAATACAGAGGACACTGGGGGCTGAGGACGGAGAGGTGGGTATGAGGCTGACCCAGTTGTGGGGAGCAGGATGGATGGGATCACAGCTCTGAGGGTATCAGACCTGCACTGGGGGACTCTGAAGCATGGGACAGGTCAGCAGCAGCTGGACTTCTGGCCCGAGGAGAGGCCACAGCAGGCCTGGCGGGAGCAGGCAGGGCGGCAGAGCAGGGACACACTGGAGCAGGGCTTGCAGCAGCTGGGCTGGCAGGAGGAGGCACAGCAGGAGGAGGTGGGCACACAGCAGGCAGGTCTGCACACAGGGCGGCAGAGCAGGGACACGCTGGAGCAGGGCTTGCAGCAGACAGGCACGCAGCAGGAAGATTGACAGCATGAGGGCTGGCAGCTAGACTGCTGGCAGCATGGGGATCCAGAGTAGATGGATGTGCAGCAGACAGGCTTGCAGCAGACAGGCACACAGCAGGAGGGTGAGCAGCAGACAGATTGGCAGCAGGGGCTGGACACACAGCTCACTGGGGTGCAGATGAGGGTCAGGCAGGAGGCTGGGGCACAGCAGCTGGTTTGGCAGCAGCTGGACTGGCAGCAGCTTGGCTGGCAGCAGCTGGGCACACAGCAGCTGGGCTGGCAGCAGCTGGGCACACAGCAGCTGGGCACACAACAACTGGGCTGCAGCAGCTGGGGCACAGCAGGTAGGCTCACAGCAGCTCTCTGGGCAGTCGTCCACCTGCCAGGAGGAGTTAGTGCAGGCGTCAGAGCAGACAGACATGGTGGAGGCGGCCATGGCGGGGTTGAATGGAGGAGGGTGTGTCTGTGAGAGAGTGAGTGTGTATGTATGTGTATGTGTGTGTGTGTGTGTGTGTGTGTGTGTGAGGTGTCTGGTGGCAGCATTTATACCCCTGGGCTGCTTGTGTTGTGCCTCAGCTCCTGGCTTCCTTTTCCCTGTCTGTGTTTGGGGTCAGCCTGTTTTCTCACTAGTGAGGGACCATCAACAAATACTGCTGTCTGCTGTCACTGCCCCTGGGGAAACCCCACAGACATGACCAGATCTCAGGGGAGGTGGGGATGGCAGCAGAGAGGTGACCTTCTGGAGGTGGCAGCCACTGTCTTATCTCTGAAGTCTTAGTGCTTGAAGCAGCTTCTCCACATGGGCAGAGATGAAGGGAGGACAGCCCAGGGGTGGGATAAGAAGATGGTGGCGTGTGCTCCTGACCTGTTCTGTAGAACTTGATGTCTAGGGATGTCCCTTCTGTCAGTGAGAACTCAAGGATCCCCTGATGCCTGTGGGAGGCCTGATGGAGTCAAAGCGAGCAAGAGGGTGAAGGTTTCTGCTGCATTTCAAGTTGATGTTGAACTTCTCTGGAGCCCTGACAGTGTCCATGACACTCATAGGCCTTTGTGTCCTCTGAGCTCTGGCAGTTTCTCCTGTACCCAGGTCCTCAGAGCTCCTGTTGCCCCAGGGACACAGTCATCTCAGTCCCTCAATACAACTCTGCTGTGGGACTCGGGCACACTGAGGACAATGTATTTACTGGAGCCCGACTCAGGCACCTACTCATGCTCTGCCCTGCTCCAAGCCTTGGGGACACCCTGGGTTCTGGTCACTTATCATTTCACAGTCCCTGTACTCTGCCACTTTTCTGAGATCAAGGGCTCATCCTTGGGGACACTCTGAGCTTTAGATTATCAAATAGCTTCTCCCTCTATCATCGACAGTGTCTGGGGTGGGTGAATGGGCGGAAGGGCTTGGAATATCTGTGGCTCTAATGGCAGAGTGAGATGGTTTGTAAGGGTCCTCCATACAGTCAGATGGAGAGTTTAATTTCAACCAAAGCCTGTGACTCACCAGATTTACTGAAAGACATAAACCTGCACACCCAGGGAGCTTAGGTGATGAGATAGCTACTTGTTAGATCCTCAGGCTGAGCTGTTACTATGAGAAGGCTGTGTGCCCAACCCTCGGAAAGACCTTGAAAACTTCCACTGAATTCTGAGGGCAGCAATGACCAGTCTTGGTCAGACTCCTGGAGACCAGAGTCCATAGGTCAGAACTACATACAGAGCAAAACCATTTTAGAATCTAAGGCAAAATAGAGACCTCCCAATGAATAAAATAAAGGGATTCATGCCATCAGGAGGACTGTCACTGGGACAGTCATGTATGCTGTCAGGGGCAGCATACAGAATGGAAAAGACGTTACCTGCTGCACATCTGATACAGGGCCGATGTCTAACATACAAATGAACTTTTAAAAAATGAGCATCATGAAAACAACACAATTAAAATGGGGTGCAGGCCTAAGCAGAGAGTTCTAGAGGATAAAACACATCCGGCTGAAAAACACTTAAAGAAAAGTTCAACCTCCTTAGTCATCAGAGGAATGCCCATCAAACTATTCTGAGATGTCATCTTACTCCAAGCAGAATGGCCAAGGTCAACAAAACAAACAACAGCTCTTGCTGGTAAGAATGTGGGGAA